>NC_068364.1:41702972-41906204 GCF_020536995.1 Dreissena polymorpha
CAATAAAATAACAAATATTCATAATATATCTCTTAGTCAGAGTTTAGTGTGCTTGTTTGAATGTAATCTTTAACTAGTAGTTGTTTTCAAATCCATGACGTATCTTTTAAATTGACATTAAGCCATGTTAAAAAGTCCCTTTAAATACTAATAACAGTATGTATGCAATGAAAGGTAAAAGCATAAACTTGTACACATATAAACATGATGCTAGTGTGATTCGCCGAGAATCAGTCAATCGTGTAATTCAAGTTTGAGGTTTCTTCCGCGCATGAGGCTGCATTATGTGAGGACCCTGAGTGTGTCCCAGCACTCCTACCTTATTTATTTAGAAGACTAACAAAAGTTAGAAAGAACGTAAATTACACTAGCTGGCATGGTCCGTGAAACTTCTGCTTCAGTTTGTACTATTATTTGGTAAAAACTTTGGTAACTTTATACAAACAGTATGCCATGGTGATCATAATTATTTAAATGAGGGTATGTTCATCACATGAGGCCCCAAAAAGTGTTTTGTTACTTTGGTTAGTTCTTTGTTCCCGTTATCAAAAGTATTTCCTTCATATCATGGTCTGTTAACGAACTCAACATTTTATTCCTTGGATAGCTGGTTTACCAGTACTACGGTACACAATGATTAGTATTATAAATGTGCATTGTATTATATGCACACTAATAAATGTGCATTTTATTATGCACACTAAATGTGCATTTTAGTATATGAACACTAATAAATGTGCAGTTTATTATATGCACACTATCGAGCTCAAATAAAACATGAGATAAAACGCAAAGTTGCAAACCGAAATACTTCATTGGAGTTTAAAAGGTAACTTACGCAATATAATAAGAAGAACCGCCTCATTTAAATAAATATAACAAGGGACAAAATTGTCACAAAACCAGGTTTTCAATGTGAGAAAGTCAGATGAAGGGAGACAACTAAAACTGAACTGATTTAATCAGTTCAGTTTTAGTTGTCTCCCTTTATCTGATAATTGTTTATAATTAACCCTATTTGAATCAAAATAAATATATTTTTAGTCATGGTGACCTTGACCTTGGAATTATTGACGTAATTCTTTCGTGCCACACACCCGTCCCATGATGGTGAACAAATGTGCCAAATGATTTTAGAATCTCACAATGAATGATATAGATATGGCCAGAACAAGCTCATTTATGGCCATTTTTGACATTTTATCTCAATGTGTGACCTTGACATTGGAGATATTGACGTAATTCTTTCGCGCGACACATAGTCTAATGATGGTGAACAAATGTGCCAAATGATTTCAAAATCTGACAATGAACGACAAAGTTATGGCCCGGACAAGCTCATTTATAGCCATTTTTGACCTTTGAACTCAAATTGTGACCTTGACCTTGGAGATATCGACAAATTCTTTCGCTCGACACACCGTCTAATGATGGTGAACAAAAGTGCCAAATGATTTTAAAATCTCACAATGAACGACAAAGTTATGGCCCGGACAAGCTTGTTCCGCCAGCCCGCCAGCCAGCCCGCCCGCCCGCCCGCCGACATTCGCCCATCTAATGACCTGTTTTTTCCTTCGGAAAACCTGGTTAAAAACACGAAAGCGCAAAGAAAAAAACACAACATGATCTTGACACATTCGATAGACAATTACATAACACAGATACCATCGACAAAAACATTATTGAAAGTGAAATCATTCAACGCAAGTGTAACAAGACATTACCTATCTTGATGAAACAATCCCAAAAGCGAGAGTAAAAACACGAAGAACACAATGAAAAACCATGAAAAAATATTTTGATAATTTGCAAAAGGTTAAAATGAACAAAGCAATTATTTACTTTTCGTAAATGACATTCAAGTAACCACCAGAACACTAATTATTCAGAGTTATGCTTATGTTAGGAAAATCACTAAAAACGAGGCGAGTTTGAAGTACTCCTCCATCTTCTCTCAATGATAATATAAGATGTTTATCTAAAAAAAGTATCTCTTTAAATGCAATTTATGTTAGTTTAAAAATCATGTGAAATATTACAAAAGTACGCCATTTTTCCGAAGTAAAGTGTAAAGTGAATTATGCGACGGAGATTTTCAATTTGAAGATCGGCAAGCAGGTAACGAGGTGTGTGCGAATCAGGCACTGTTCATATTCAATTATAAAAACAAATGAAAGAGCAAATTAAAATTTAGATTTAATGCAGCTCTATCAGCGCAATGATTTATTGTGTCATAAAGACATGCAAACTAACGTGCGTCATTTGGTCTCTCTACTGGTACTGTATATCCTCATGTGCCTCTTCAAGTTTTCAAGGGACCACTCTGGTTACATGGATAACCACACACCTAACACTCTTTAAAGTCTTAATCCCATGGATACATGGTCCTTTGGGTACAACACACCTAACACTTGTGTAAGTCTTTCTCCCAGGGATACATGGATAACCACACGCCTAACACTCTTTAAAGTCTTCCTCCCAAAGATACATGGCTACTACACACGCCTAACACTTTGGTAAGACTCCTCCCATGGATACATGGATAACCACACGGCTAACAATATTTAAGAAGTCTTAATCCGATGGATACATGGTCCTTTGGGTACAACACACCATAACAGAGTAGTGCAACTTTCCTCCCATGGATACATTAATGACCATACGCCTAACATTCTTTAAAGTCTTCCTTCCAAGGATACATGGATAACTACCACGCCTTAAACTTTTTAAAGTCTTCCTCCCATAGATGTATGGATAAAGTGAGCAAGGGTGGGTGGGGTATTTGTATAATGAACACATAAACGTTATTATTGATAAAAGCTCCTGTGCCGAGACATAATACACTTTGATGAGCTACTTTTAACAAAAGGCATATCACATGAGTATTAAGTCTAAGATACAGAACGTCTTTCAACCACGCGCCGTTCAAATCTTTCTGTGCAGTTTTTCTAAGTAAATAAAGGTGTATCGTACTGTGGAGAAATATGGAGAATAATAAGAATGAGAATAAAGGGTAGAAAATAATAGAAGTCAGGAATACCGCTCAAACCAATAACTAATAAGATATCCAAATAACTCGGTGTCGATCGATTATCTCATTATTGATCTGCAAACAAAACCTAGACGTTTCGACAAGGCTAGACATGTTGACAACAAACTAAATATAGACATGTATTACTCAGAATACACGTTTATTTATCAGCAATACTTGTACGTATTTAAAACAAATTGTACATAGGAAAGCATGGCGTGGTGGATAAACGTTCTTCTTGCAATCAAACTTTAGTGAGTTCGAAACCGTCTCATCGTGAAATATGTTTATGCTTTGTTTCTAATATATATTATTATGTTCATATAATAATGTTTTTTGTACTAATAATACATAAATGATATAAAATTATTTTGCAATTTGGCATTATTAAGCTTCTGTTGCAGTTGTTTATCAAAAAGTAGGCGTTTTTCGGACTAGATTGTAAGCTTTCAAGCAATTCATCGAATGGTATTGGAAAAATATAGACATTTTCATGTTTCCTTTACACTGCATCAATGAAATAACATTGTGCATTTTTTGTTTTCAAATTGTGCGTTATAAAGCATTCAATTTTCAAAACAAACGATTTCAAGGATTATTTTATGGGTACAGAATGTCCCTCACTTGAAAATAAACTATTGTTAAATGTATATCACATTTTAATATTATTTATTTTCTTTTAAAGGATAGCCCACACTGTAAGAGTACCCCAACCAATCTTAACAACCAAGCCGCTCGTCTGACTTTTAAGTATATTTTTCGATACAAATTGCCAACTTGCCCCAGAATTCATGCTGACATCCATTGAAAATGTTCTCCCGAGGCTGCATGAAAAATTTGATCAGATTTGAGGCTACCCAACTGATAAAAGATTAGTGAAATGTAAATTAAACTACACATTACTTCACTGAAACATCATTTGTCTCAAAATCAGATAACAAGATATTTTTGTCTTCAAGTAGTCGTTTCAGGATTAGAATATACAATGTCAAGCAGTTTCATCCGAAAGATTTGAAAAATAACCATTTTCCCTTTTATCTCGTTAATATAGCACATGTGAATTAATCTGTTCATTGAGTATTTCCCTTTATGACAAAAATACTATTTTACCTGTTTTTAAGCATCCCTTCCAAATATGCAAATGCTTTCATGGATTGTTTGAATGAGAAAATAAACATTTTTTTTCACAATTTGCTATTTTAAATCATTTTTTATAGCACTATTTGTCCCAAATATTGATCATTTTCCCACATTTGTTTACAATTCAAAGCTTAATTTTGCATCAGTTTATGTTTATGCTTTTTCTTATAAAGTAGGCATTTCTGGACAAGTATATTTAACTTCCAGCATTTTCATAAAGTGGTTTTGAAAAAACCCAACTATTTTTCCCTTTACCCTACACCTATGGATTTACCTTTGTGAATTGTTTTTTTTTTAATTTGCTCTTTTAAAGCATTCACTTTTTGAAACCGATGTTTTAATGGATTGTTTTATGTGTTTATACTGTCCCTCAATTAAAAATAAAAACACATTTTTTATTTTAATAATAATTGAATATTTTAGATTTTTTTTTTTGCACTTTATTTTTTCAAAAAAATACTCCTTTTCCCACATCTTTTTAAACATCGTTTTACATCGCAAAAGGCAATTTTGCATCATTTAGCTTTTGTTAATTCTTTCCGTCAAAAAAGTAAGCGTTTCCAGACTAGATATAAAATTTCAAGCAATTTAATTAAATAATTTTGCAAAAAACAACAACATTGTAGCCATTTTACCTTACCAAGCACCTATGGATTAACATTGTATACACAAGTTGTTTAAATGGTCTGTGTTTAAAGCATTCATTAAGTAAAAGTGTTTTAATGGATATCGTTATTGCCATGGCCCCATAGTTCAAACCTATAAAGCAGGATGGGCTATTTCTATTGGATTATCGATATGTCGAAATTCAATAAACCAGATAAATAACTTCTACATAACAGACATTCGAAGACTTCTATCGGTTAAAGCTTTAAACGGATTGAAAGCAATGTTGAAAGTTCCTGTAGGTGCTTTAAGCAATTGTTTTCAACCTGCATACAGCTGTATGTTTTAACATTAATTTTTAAAAGAGACGCATCTTTCCTGTTTTGATGCACTAGGCAAACATTTCCGGAAATGGAATGGGAACATGTGTAAACTTAGTAACACGGCTCCGCAATAACCGACCCTGGGTCCTGAGTTCGAAGACCGGCTCGGTCAATATTCTTTCAGAGGTTATAATGGAAACGGTATGGCATGATTTGTTCGTCTCTCACCACTAAACAATTGTGTTCATCAGGAGAGCAGTCTATGGCTTGGACAACAAATATTGTTCTGTACTAAATGAGTATTTTTTATTATAATGACTTGCAAACACAATATACAGAAGCATTAAATACAATAAATATTAACATCCGGCAGCGCAGGGCCTTTAAGTCACGTAAAACATTATATAACGTCGATAGAAACAGAGAGTAGAAAAGAAAAATAGAAAAAACAACAACATTTAAACATATGTACAAACTAACGACTGATATTGATGTATATATAATGATCCTATACGCTATTTACATGTTTTAAAGCGTGCTTAGTTGTAGTTTTTTTTTCATATTTTTCGGTGTTATATGAAAACAGAAATTCGCTAAAATTTGTTACGATTCCATATGTACCCATACACATTCCTATAGAAAAGCTTGCCTGCGAATGAACTGAAACAATGGAAATATGCAATCAATTAAAAAGCACTATGCGTCTTTTTTCATCGCATAAACAATACATTTTGCAACTTGAATTTAAATTTGTTATACAAACTATAAGTTTATATAAATTTGAAAACGGTTATTTTACTTTTAAGTTAATACCAGGAGCAAAGATAGGTGTACTGACCGCCGTGATATAACTACTGTTGAAACCGGCAATACATCCCAATCCGATCAAATATTTCAATGCCAGATATTGTGTGTGCTATTTGTTTTGCAAAAAATCTTCTGTTTTTATTTATGGAACTTATTATTCATGACAATTGTCGTTAATGCTGGAATGAAATGAAACATTTCCCAAAAATATATGGACATCAAAACTTAAGAATTAATTGGATATTCCAAGTCGGACCCGCTACCGACGAAGCTGTTGAGGCTCGATGGCATTGAAGAAAAAAGAACGAGTACAAATTAATTAAATGTTTAAAGGATAAATTCCTGTTCGATATTAATCTAATAAATATAATCTCTTCCTTTGCAAGCTTCCGCCAATGAAATTATTATTCAATTATCGTATCAGACACATTCGAAATTAGTTTGTTTAATCGATTTCAGACCAACCTTCGCCATTTTTATTAACAAAACTAACATTTGCTTCCTGATGAAGCTCATCACACAGGTTGTCCCTCGCTCGAAACCTATTACTCCATAGAAATGATAAGTCGCACAACCGGATATCTCGATATAAGCGTCATTCCCCTGTAAAACTTGAAACGAATATTATTTTCAATTCTAAGCCCGTGTATAAATCTACAATGTTAAGAGACAGCTTAACAAAGGTTAGAAGCAATACAAGAGCGTTATGCATTCCTTTTACTCTGTGTTCAAGCTATAACCATTTGAAGTGCTCATGTTAGAAATCGGATAACTCAAACATCTGTTATCTCGTATTAGTTTACCATTGTTATAAAGTGTTTAGATGCTTGTAACAAGCAATGCCTACCTCTGTAACAATGTTCATGATGGTATCATTTTCTATAAGAAACAACTGTCGCCTGCTACTAGACATGTCTCAAATTACCACATGGAATAATATTTTTATTCAATGTACACTTACGCAAATTAATACAGCATTGAAAAGAAGTGGCTATGGTGGATGATCTGACAGATGGTTAGATACAGGGATCATTTCCATCGCTACCTTTTACAATTTTGATCAAACCCTATGTTGTTTGTACTCATATGGATCTTCTAGAACAGATGATTATGAACAGTACCAACAACATAGGATTTGATCAAACCCCTATGTTGTGCGTACTCATTATAATCTTCTAGAACAGTTGAGCATAATCGGTACCAACCACATAGGATTTATTAAACGATTGGTGAGTTATTGGCTTGTAAAGACCCCTTACCTTACCAGATTCTTACAAGTATCGCGATTTCTTTTTGTATAAAACGAACATCTTCAAGACCTTTAAAAAGTGTTCAATAGGACAGGTGGCTGCTTAATACAGGATGCTATGCATTAAGAAAGATCTTTTTAGAGCTTTCTGCATGCCTAGCATCCTGTGTTAAGCTGTCACCTGGTTTAAAAGATATTCATGCTTTGCTTAAGAGTGGATGTTTAAAAAAAGATCGACTGTATCGAAATTTACTTGTATTCTGTGGTCGCTGTAGGGCTATATAGAAGTGGGAGAGGTGGGGTCTCAACCTTTTTTCAGAAATTTAGGAATGGGCAAAAACTATAATTTCTCAAGTTATTTCAAATATACATTCATTATTGACATATGAATTTAATGTGTCAAATTAAACATGACAAAAAGCTGCATAACACGCTGTTTTCTAACTCTAACCTATGCCTGTGGCATAGGTTACACTGTAAGTTTATATCAGCTCATGACAAAATATGCGAACATTGCCATTAACAGACTTTTTGAAATATTTGTTTGGTACCAACTCATTATCGATAACAAAAAGACATTAAATATAAAGGAAAGATCATACATTATCTTTTTGATCATTTGGAGAACAAAATTGTTTCAACACCTCCATTTAACCAAACTTTAGCAATACAATACAAAATAAATCATTGCTACAAAGTGAGAAACTGCTTAAAATATGTAATTTCATCCTTTGTAACAAAGATTTCTTGCAAATTTCGAGATGTAAATGTCATTTTTGATAATTAATAACTGTCTCCTATCAGACAAGTATGAAATTACCACATGGAATAATATGTTAATACAATGAACACTTACAGCAACTTTAGATGCAGAGATTACTTCAATCGCTAACTGTTTTTATTTGGATCAAAACCCTATGTTGTGCGTACTCATAAGAATCTTCTAAAACAGATGATTATTATGAGTACCAACATCATAAGTAAAGACCCTTTCACTCCACCATACCTGGACACCTGTCAGGTTCTGAGATGTATCGATATTTCTTTGTATTATGTGGTGGTAGCAGGGCTTTAGTACAATTAACTCTCGATAATTCAAAGTTGGATATATCGAAATATCGAATATATCAAAGTAAATGATAAATCCATTCTAAAGTTTTAAATGTGTGATATATTTACTTTTTAACGAATTAATATGTCTATACATGTTATAGACAGCTTAATTAATACAAAAAGATAACAGGAGCATTGTTTTCAACCTATATTAAGCTATACCTCTGGGAATGCTCAAATTAGAAATCGGATGACTCAAATGTGTGTCTTCTCAAAGTAATTTTCTGGATATTTGGACTTCGACATTTCGAGAGTTCACTGTATGTTGTAAATCCTCTTAAACAAACATCTTCTGGCTTTACGTATTGTTGCAGACGACAAAATATAATAATTGTGAGAAATTGCTAGTAAAATATATAATACTGCATATATTGCGTTGCAAATACTCGAATGTGGGTTTAACTCATTGGTCCCTGTAACAATTTACAGGATACGACTTTAAAACAGTTTCATTTAATTGCAGATAGCAATTTGGATCTTCTGTTTTATACATCATTAACCTTTGAAAACCTTTCGGCAAAAGTAGAAATTGCTCATCAAAACTTCTCCATTTGTCATAAGGTTTTCAAATGTCGCCTGCTACAGGACGCAACAATACGTCTGCAGGCAACAAGGAGTTAAATAACAGGAAAATCCACCCATTATTCTCTTTAAACGCATAATACTGCGCATGCAACAGGATATGCATTAACGATTGAGAAAGGTACAAGAAAAATAAACACATGTTTACTTGCGTCACAATGTGGTGTCACAATGTGGTCTACTTAATTCTCATGTGTCATAAATTACTATTTCGCCAGTTAGTAACTTATTTTGACAAGCAATTATATAATTTAAAATAACACACATGACCACATTTGAAATAATGTTATTGTTTCATATCAAACATTTTGCTGTTGTAATAAGTTGGTATCAGTAATATATCGTAGTTCTAGAACGAAAAGGACATATCTTCAGATTGTAACAAGCTGAAGTTTAGTTCGTTTCGATAGATCGAGATCTCAGAAAAGTCAATCTCTCCATTTGAAATCACTTCCCGATAGTCAGCCCGATGTTCAATCAACACTTTCGGGTCGTTGTCGCCTAGAAAGATTTAGTTTGAACAATTAAAAGTCTCTCTTTAATCGAGTCTCTACTAGCTAGTATTATATTAACAATACTTGTTGAGACTATGAATTTCGCGCCATTTCAAGCTATTTTTTCAGAAGCTTTATCTTTGTTCTGTAGAACTACATTTCTCCGAGGATGGATTAAGAGATTCTTGTCAACAGGTCAGTAATGACAGTTGTAAAATGGCTGTTCGACATCCGCATCACGACCGACAGCTCGAAAACGAAACGTTCCATGTGTTCATGTTTTGATATACGGAGACAATTCATCTACACTTATGTGGATCTGGAGACTCGCTGGCCTGAATCTCTCCCAAAATGTCTACTTGACTGTTCAAAAGTTTGTGATTTAAACATAGAGTGAATGGGGCCGAAATGACACATGTCTGAGTCCTACAGACCGACCAAAGAAGGCCTTATCTGCGTCTGTGATATTAATGATTCCCGAACATTATCCTATCTTGACATCGAACCATTATCCAAATACCTCTCTTAAAACGTCCGAACCGAAATTCAATTTGAGTTGAACGCACAGAAAATACTATATCATTACAGAAAAAAAAGTCCGATTTTACAACCTTGCTCTATGTATCATATAAAGAAAGTGTTCGTGTCGCGTCATTTCAGACCTTCTCCATATACAAGTTCCCATATAAAATCGCAAAGATTGTAGTTTGATCATACGCAAGAAGAAGAGCTGTCATTTTCAATAATAAGTAACTTACTCGGGACAATACTTTCTTTAATGCAAATAATCAATAAATCCTTAAATGCATAAAGGTCATTGTCTGTCAAAGTGACGTAAATTGCCACAATATAAACGTTTGATATGTTATGCTCATATCAATCACTTGTTAAAAGTTTATTTCTATGCTGGTGACTAAGAAGGTCCATTAGGCCGGGTTTGTCATTTGTTTAAATTGTTTATGTATACATTGTTATGTTCACAGAAGTCACGTTAATTAAAAATGTGTCGATATACTAACATCATTAACATAGGAATCCGCAACATATTGTTCGGACAGATATTCTTCTCTCGTTTGGTTCTCGACATTGAAGGAACTCCCTAGCTCAAGAACAGATTTAATGATAACCGGCCAGGACGGATGTGGGTGTCCGCCATTTTGATCCCTTACCCATGACGCTCTGGTATAGCGGTTAAACAGTTTAAGGATATAGGGCGTCATTTCTTCCAGTTTTACCTTTTCTAGCATAAGCAAAATGGCAGGTTTTCTCATTGCGTTCGCCGTATCTACTTCCATTTTGCACCAGCTTTTCTCACAAAATTGTTTTGAAACGACAAATATGATAACTGCAGACTCTTCAATACATCGCATGGCCTCAATGCATACAGAGACACCAGGCTTGAAGTCAAATTCTCCGCAACACACCAAATTTCTGTCGCACTCAAGTGCTAGTGAGACTTCCTCCTTCATTCTAGGAAAAATGTTCTCAAGGACGTAATCCCCATCCTCATTGCAAAATGACAGAAATATCAGATTCTTCAGTTTGTCGCCAACTTTGATCTTTTTCACAAATCTTTCCATGGCGTTTTTCTTGTTGAGTCTCCTGCGCAAGATAATCACAATAATCACACAGATAACAAGTATCGAAGCTGAGACAATGCCAACTATCAGAGCAATTCTAAGAACTTCAATCAGATGACAATAGTCTTTAGTTTTCTTCGAAGCGGTTTTAGATATGACGATCTCTTTATTGTCTAGAGAACATACAGGTAGGAGCTCATCGTCACGAACGAATCCTGAATTCACAATCCATTCAACAGATCTGATAAATATGTCGTCGCATTTACACTCCATGGGATTTTTGTGAAGTATGACATCAAGATTGCTGTCACCAGCAATGTACGAAATGTTATTCGTGTCATTTTGGTACTGCGAGATACTTTCACATTGCAAAAACATATCGACATTAAGAACTCTAAAACGGTTTCCGCCGAGGTCTAGAATTTGAAGCTTGTTTAAATGGTCAAACTTGAAGTCTATCTGAATAAAAAAGTTATCGGATAAATCTAGATGTCGTAACTCCAAGTTGTTGGTAAACATGTTCTTTGGCATTGTTGTTAATCCATTGTTTGATAGAGAAAACATCTTTAATTTTCTGAGAGGGTTTAAAAGAATCTCAAAGTCAGAATGATGATTTTTTAACATTTCGTTTAGATTGTTCCCAGAAAGATTTAAATGTTGAATGCATATTGAGGAATGAAACGCTTGGGGCGATATATACACTAGACCGTTGCCTGAAAAGTCTGTTTCGTTGAGACTTTTACTTGTGTTTGGATGTAGGACTACAGAAACATTAAACAACCGCAGGTTGTTGTTGGAAATATCAATTTTACGAAAAGTAAATTCATATCTGGTTAAATTGAAGACACTGTCTGTAAGGTTCGTCTCACCCGATTGGTCCTTATGTAGTACGTTACTCATCAACAGTGTTTTCACGTTAGGCAATAGATGGAATATATTAGGCATAAAGAGATTAAATATAATAGATTTGTCTACGTAACCAGGTGCAACATTGATAGCATGCATGAAATAACCGAAATTTAAGTTTCGAATATCCAGCGTTTCTAATGACGGACACGATCGGTTTCCGTCGAATTGGAAAATTCCTAAATCTGGTATATGATTAGTAATAATTGATGCGTTCTTCAAGACTAGATGTTTGAGATGCCCACACAATTTACTGAAAGCGGTCAAGTCAAGTTCTTTGATGTAAAAGTGCGAAAGGTCTAAATATTCAATCTCTTTTTTCGACAGCATTTCAAAAAAGCCTGCATCTAAGGCTACCGGTGTGTTAGAGTAGTAGGACTGCACCTTTGCTATGTTCAGCCTTCGCAAGGAGGGTAAAGTTGTCTGGTTACTTCCTGGGGCTACTCTTGATAGTTCTTTTAGTAAACTCATTAAATCCAGTTCATAGTTATCGGACAAGTCCAACATCTCCAATCTATCTAGTCCGCGAAATGTGTTTTCGTAAATAAAAGTAAATGAATTCGAACACTTCACGTTTAAATGTCGAAGGTTGCGTAATCCATAGAATGCTTCACGGTTTTCTACATAGTAAACTGTGTTGCAATGAAAACAGCAATGTATCTCTAAATCCAGGATATCTGCCCATGAAGTTTGATTAAATTGCTTAAATCTTTCATACAAATACAGTCCCTCTAAAATCACGTGTGTAACCCCTGCAGGTATTGACATAGGTGCGGAGTCAACATTGCATTTTAGTACTGAAGTTTCGATCATTTTGCAGTTCCTATCGATGACATAGGCATGTAGGTTTGTAATGTTGAGAATAGTCAATGCAAGAAGGAAGCTAGTAGAAATTTTCATTATTCCACACATTTTGTTTCTTTACGCGATCGTTTTTTGTTCGTAAAATTAACAAAATAAACAATGATACACATTCCATCAATTTTATAATGCAAGTGGGACTACCTCATCCACATTGCTAATCACAATTCATATGTTAGCAAAAAAACTGTCCAAATAATGTTCGAGACGAAAATATGTCCAAATCTGCTTTTTCCATATGTTATATGCATTTTTTTAAATAATGGTATAATTTACCACAATTTAATTATATATTCAGCTGATGCTAGACATATATCATATCTTCGCGATACAAAGTGTTAATCGTCATACAAGAGCAATTAAGGTCCTCCGCTTTTTTTCTCACTGTACTGCACACACAAGAGGCTGCAATCTAATCAACAATAAATGAATACTTGAGGAACTCGTATGTAAAATCGTGCATTTCCCCATCCATATTCTCTCCCGAAATGCGCATAGCACCTGTATGTTCGTTACACTGTGACAATGTTTCAATATGATGTAGGAACAAAGAACACGCCGGAAGCACGTGTAACATTATCAACATTCCATCGATTCCATGCACAATCTCCAACGAAAGGGCGTAGCGGAAACGATAACTTCGGATGGCGATAGATTCCTTATCATTAATGAGTCGCGTTCTGAGAAAACTGGTCATAATGCATTTGCGTGAAGTGTCGTCCCAGATTAGCCTGTGCCGTCCGCACAGGCTAATTAGGGACGACACTTTCCGCCTTAATTGGATTTAATTGGATGAAGAGACTTCATTTAAACCAAAAATGTCATAACAGCAAGAAATATCGTCCTAATTAGCCTGCTCGGATTGCACAGGCTAATCTGGGACGACACTCCACGCACATGCATTATGTCCAGTTTTTTCAGAACACGACACAAATTTACAATCGATACGTATTTCCTAGAAACAGTGTCATGTGACATATCGCCGGCTGAACCCTTTAACCCCTGTGGTAATTTGAGACTTGTCCAAATTCAAAGCATCAAACCATAATTGTAAATTTTGTCAAATTACATTTTCAGTTTGATATTGAATAGTAACAACTGTGACCAAGAGAGGAATCGCTCGTGACGAGCAATTCATCTCTTTGTTGCAGTTATTTCTGCAGCATTTTTTGGACAAATTAAAAGTTGTCTGCTGCAAATTGTAACAAGGACGCATCAGTTAAATGGAAGTGCAGATATATTACAATGAATTCTCGTGCTGCTGGAAAATACTGACATTGTCAAGCTATGGTTAATATAAACATTTATAACGTTCAAAACGAGTCTTGCGTAAACATTCGGCAAGGTTGAGCTTTTGCTCAAGATGTGCAACTTTTACTTGTTTTAAGGTGTGTATTTTTGATTTGACAATGAAGCTGCTTTTCATAATTATTTGCGAGGAAATTCACCATTTGGCTTACTGTTTCAAATTTGAATCAACGAAGTATACGGTACAGAACTCCGGTAAAGTTTTTTTTCACACCCCCAATATTTTTCTTGGTCAAACCCTATGTTGTTAGTACTAATTAGAATCGCATCGACGAGACAATTCTAACGTGCCCCAACACGTTTGGATTTAATGAAAAAATATCTTATTGCCTTTTATAGTGTAGCAAATGAGACCCTAAATATGGGACCAGAGTAGTCTATGAAAGCCAACAGCAAGTTTTATATATCAAAATGTAGGTCTAAGTCTGAATTTTATTGTAATTGGTATTATTTCTTCCCCAAGAGTTGGAGTTGCAATGGAAACAAAATGGCGTCAAAGATGGCCGCCAAAAACAAAAACACACCTTAAGTTAAATAGTTGTCCATATTAAGCATTCTTTCATGACAATTTCTATATTTTATTCTATAATACATAACATTATACATTAAAATAGACGTTTTCAGTGAAAATAGCAGTAAAATTCTTGTAATACATATTTGTAAACCATTTATTTGAAATAAAATGAATAAAAACACTCATGCGGATGCTGCTTTTAATAATATATTGATATATAATAAAATACATGGACAAAAACACAGTTTAAATTATGATTGGTTCAATTATTTAACTTAATTTTCAAATAATCCTTTAAAAAATGTAAAGTATTCATTCACATCAGGATCTTGTTCAAACACATGTTCCGCCCCTAATTTGTGAAATAATTGAAAAAGGTCACGCAAGCGAGACAATGGAATAAATTACTTTGAGATATAATTACGGTATTGAGAAAATAATGTAATAATATTAAAATTTTAGATATAATTAGGTTTCAGTTTCTAAAATTTACTTTCAAATAGTAGCTTTTACCAGGAAGCTCTGTTAGTCTAGAGATCAACATGCATTGAATAAGTCATAAAAGACTAGTTAACACTGGCATGTTTTTTGCTTTGCTTTGTTTAAATTTGATGTCATTAATGTTGTAATCTTATTAAATGATGAGAAGTCTTTGTATTAAAAAAAGCACAATTACAAACTATTTTGTTTGCGTTGACTAAGTTCAAACTTAGCTGTTTTTCACCTCAGACAGTAAGTGTGTGATTGCTTCCCTTTGTTATTATTAAGACATGACCTGATGTTCTGTCTGCAGAAGATGAAACAAAAACAAATTTTGGCAAACATGTCATACAAAAGGTATGTATATAGTTTGTTTATTTGTATAGTGCTTAGCCTTATACATATATATGCAACACTTTTAAAGAAAGAAATTTAGAGTCTACTTGGAATTAAGAATAAAAACCTAGGCTTAAAGGCTTAATGTTTGAGGGTCAGAGCCCCCAATCTATTTCAAGGCAAAAAAAGGCTATTAATGTTATCTTTTTGTTTATAAAAGTAATTAAATATGAAAGTAATTGTGTTTTTCAATGTGTATGAATGGGAAATTATCAAATAATTAGCTTATAGTACACCCTAGCTCAGTTTTTTTAAACTTGAGTAGTATCCGGATTGATAAAAATAACCGGATATTAGTATATAAAACGTTATTAAAGTTTAATTTTGATATATTATATTTTTTCTGTTTTTCAGTTCACATTATGAGAAACACATCTAAAGATGGATCTATAGCTTTTTAGATGTTGACAAAAGGTATGTTTGGGCTATTTAAAAGTATAGTTATTGGCTCTAAGATATCATTCCACTTAATGTAAATGTTTGACATGAGTTAATAACAAATTATTATTTACAATGCATGCACATTTACTCAAAATTGACTTTATAATAATACACTTTTTACACACATAAGATGTGTAAAAGATGAAATTAACATAATTTGTTAAAATTTGGAAATATTCTAAATATAGAAATAAATATATACTAGACATCCCTAATTTTGGAAATAAATTGATCCAATTTAGAAGGATGGGAGAGTTCACTAGGCATAAATGGGTTAAACCTTAATCTTCCAGCTGTGACAGGTGCAACAGCAGACCAGTCCGGGTAAATCACTGATGGCAGAATCGAGGATCCCAATAATCAAACAACTCCTTTAAGAACTTTTAGTTCGTGTTAAGGAAGTCATGAATGCCCTCGGCCAGAAACATGCTCCTATTATATTCGATATGAGTTTGCTTTCCATGAAAATTGTTTGGAACAAGCCAGAAGAGCTGCAAGGTGTGATCCCATTAGCAGGTGGGATGCATTTTCTTATGTCTTTGTTTGCTGGCATAGGACATCTGTATGGGGAAGCTGGCTTGAGACATCTTTCCGACTCTGGACTGTATGCACCTGTCACTGTAGCAAATATACTGTCAGTAAAGGAATTTAAAAAGACACTAGTTGCCTTCAAGCTGGTTGATGAAGTTCTCACCATGCGTTTTTGGCAAACTTTGAAACTTGGTGTGAAGAATCAGATAAATTATAATATCGAATAATAATTTAGTTTTTGTGATCACAGTTTAAACAGACATTTAAATACGTGAATTACTCAAAAGTAACAGATGATATAAACTAAACAATCATCAAGGAATCATAATTCAAATCTGAAAATGCCACCAGCCCCTTCTGCAGTATGGAATACTTTACACGGTCTGTGGATAAGAAGACCGCAACGTGTAATGTGTGTAAACTTAGTTTTACATATGCGCGGTCTGCTACAAATCTGTGGAATCATTAAAAAATACAATCCTATGACACGATGTTTTTCATTCTATTTGTGCCCGATCACAGTATCGGCCATAGTATTATTCGACAGCGATACAATTTTTCGATAGCAACGTTAATAAACAGCCTCGTATTTAGCAAACGGATATAACTTACAAACCAATGGAATTAACACATAACAAGGTAAAATCAATCCAGCCGTTTTATTCGAATATTCGATTGAATGAATTTGCGAACATTCGAATACCGATATTGGTATTCGATGTCATCCCTAGTTAAAACTTTGTCACAAAGCGCATTAAAGAAGCAGAAGACACAGAGATCTCAAGTGTGTGGAGAAAATATGTTTAAAAGACTTTTAGCCATTAATGCATACAAGAAAGTTCCGGCAGAGAGATTATTTTCCTATGAAAATACAACTGTACCAGTCACCATGTTTTCCGAGGAAGGAAAAATGATAATAGCCAATAAATCAGCATTCATGCATACGATTGAAGGTCTTTTGACTGATGTCCTGCATGATATAGTAAAACCAGACACCATTATTTTTGACGGAATGGCAATTATACAGTCAATTGTTATACAGTCTGAACAAAGCACATTCAAAGATATGGCAACATTGTTTGAAAAATACATGATCTCAACATCCCGCAAATACAAATCTGTACAACAAATCCATATCATTTTTGACACATATAGTGCAAATAGCATGAAAGGAGAAACCAGACGACGTAGAGGAGACTATGAGTCATCTAACAAGGTGCATGTTCACAGCAATTTGAAAATTCCCACAGACTGGAAGAAATTTTTAAGTTCATCAGCAAACAAAGCTTAAGTTTAACACATTTTACACCGGCTTTCTAAAGGAAAACTCAAATCTGAAAACACATGAAAAGATCTTCATTAATGGCGGAGCAGACACAGTGTCTTGAAATTACAACAGATGGTTGCCGAAAAATAAAGGTTCTTCAATCAAATCAAGAAGAAGCTGACACACTGATGATGCTACATGCCAGATATGCAGCAGATATAGGAGGAACCTGCATTGTTGTACATTCACCTGACACATATGTTCTTGTTCTCTTGATGCATCATTACAAAGCAATTGGGGCGAAAGAGCTTTATTTACTCACAGGAAGAAACACTTCTCACGTAGACGTAAACGTTTCATTCCAATCCATGATGTTGTTCACAAGCTGACTGAAGATCATATGAAAATCCTGCTGACAGTTTATTGTATCACAGGCTGTGATACGACCAGTGGGTTTCATGGGAAAGGGAAGAATAAAGTATTCAATTTGTTCATGAAATATGCCAAGACTTTCCAGAATTTGCATGATATAGGTGAACAATTGAACCTTCAGAAGTTACAAAAGGATGCCTGTGAAAAGTTTGTTGCTCTCCTATATGGAACATTGAATGAAATCAGACGCATTCGAGCTGCAACATCTGAACATCCCAAAGCCTTGCCTCCAACCAGAGACAGTTTTTATCTACACTGTCTCAGATGTCTTCTACAGCTCTGGATATGGCGCCATTCCCTTGTTGCAAAACATGACTTGCCATCACTAACATTGTTTGATTATCAAGAATAACTTATTTCATATAAATCAGAAAACATATTTTCCATGTATTACCTTGATATAACCCAAACAATTAATAAAATAATAACATATGGTCAAGTGTTTTCCAAAAATTTTGTCATTTTATAGGTCAAACACAGTTCTTTAATCTTGTTGTTATTGTCAACACGTTAGAAAAGTCGGTATTGTAAGTACAATGTACACTTCTCAATGCCATTTGTTCATTGTCTGTATTGCTGTGACATGATATTGTTTTTCCATAGAAAGACTGAACTTAAAGTTTACCGATGTACTGCTCTAGTGTATGTTACTTGTTGACTTCACACTACTCGATTATAGGATATAATGTATTATCTTCAGAGATGCAATATTGAGTATCTATTGAGATTTGCTTGCATTTCTGTATTACATACTTATCAATATTATTTATGTTAATATTGATTTATTCGAGTTTCAAAAAATAAAGAAAAAAAATTGAATAACACAAGTGGTTTGTAACCTTTAACATTTAAGTAGAATGCAATCTTTCGATTTTTATATTTACATCCAGTTGGTAAAACATTGTTAAGAAGTATGTTCAAACATTGTTAAGAAGTATGTTCAACGATTGTTATATTGTTCATAACTGTGATTGTATGTCATCGCACAATAATTTTGACATGTTCATCTTATTTGAAAATAATGTATAAAACAGTATGATTTATATACATGTATGTGTCACAAAACACATGTGAGGTGGTTCCAAAAGGCATTTCTGAAATAAATGAATGTTTTGTGATGTTACATCCCTTTATTATAGTCAGTGAATGGTTTTGTCAATCTAAATGACAGTGTTTTTTTATAAATCATTATTTTCTTAAATACTTATCTACAAGGTGATAGAAAAATAATGACCAAAGAACATGTACAAGATATAAGTGTTGTGTTACCTTTAACATTGTTACAGTGTGTCACCTTTTTTAAATTGTACATCTAGTTGATAAAAAGTTTATTATTGGTTTAAATGATTGTTATATTGTTTGAAGCAATTGTATGTGTCATTTAACCATAACCATTACCATGACATGTGCATCTGATATATAATATTGTATCTAAAAGTATGTTTTATATATGTGTCACAAAACATATGTTAGCTTGTTCTAAACTGCATAACTGATATATTTCATGATTGTTATGTAATGTAAAACCCATGATAATACTCAGTAAATGATAATGATAATATAAATGACACTTTTTTTGTATTATACATTATTTTCTTGCATTTAAGTGTGAAACAAGTGTTATAATAGACACTAATTTGACCTTTGACCTTCGTTTTGACCTTGACATTTTTTTATTTATGAACTGAGTTGTTGTTAATAATGTATTGTATAAATATACAATATTAAATTATTTTTTTTATACATTATGGTGTTGTTATTAAAAATAAATTTTATTTAAACTAATATGGTTGATTTAATTTCGCCTTTACATATTAGTGTCGGCCATGTTGTACGCCATCTTGTTTTTTTACCATCTCAAACCTATTTGGAGAAAACGAAAGTCGTTTTCAAAAACTACAGACCTATACGAATATTTTGACATATAACACTTGCTGTTGAAAATCGTAGACCAGTTACCCCCTAAAATAAGCTAGTAATTTGGGCCTGTTTGCTACACTATTAAAGACCCTTTCACTCCCCTTATATAGAGCCCTGCATGTATTTTATAGATGTGTTCATCTGTATGGCTCTTCAATTATATTGTCGTTTGCTGCGCACAGATTTTTGAACACGTTCAAGGACAAAAACGGAAGCGTATTGAAACGCTTACGTTAGATCGAACAATTAAAGCCCTTGAACGACTAGAACGATTTCTGTTCACTTCCCATCGCTTCTGTTCGATGTAACATAGCCGTCCAAGAAGTAACGAAAGCTTACGTAACAAAAAAGAAGGAGTTTTTTTAATGCACCTCAGGGAACGAGATCGAGCGAGAGTTTACAGGTTTGATGTCGTCTTCTGCATGTGGCAAGACGTTATCTGTATATACTGAGGAGTTAACCCTTTACTTCATGTGGCAATTTCAGACTTGTCCAAATTGTACGCAAAGCAAACGACAGTAAAGTATTATTGAAAACAAAAATCGTATCATGAAATTGGGCAGAAAACATTGGGGAAAGGATTTCATTTCTTGTCACAAGTAATTACTTCCTTTACAAAAATGGTTTCTAAATTTATTTCCTACTGATTATTTATGAAGTAATGGATTAATGACCAGTCCTAATATCTGCAAGTTGGTAAAAGAGATAAAAACTACATAACCACCGACCACAGAAATATTTGCCGTGCGATATTCTTTTCTTATTTCATTGCCTTCCTTTGAAATTATAATATGATTCTGGAATTTACAGACTAGTGTATTTAACCCATTACCAAACGATAACGAGATTTTACGGTTTTGTTGCAGACGACTCTAGAAATCATAGTGAAAAAATGATAAATTGCTCATTATTAGCAATTTTGCCTTGTATCACAATGATTTCTACCCTACCTAATAAATTTTGTAAAATTAATTTCTGATTTTAATTGTCGTCTGCAACTTCATTGAATGTCAGACACTCCACAATATAAATGTGTCATTGGTTAAACGGTTAATGTACAAACGGAAGAAAAGAGGAAACATAGACTATCTAAAATAATTTTCAGGACGACACAGCCGCACATCAATGGGAACAGAAATCGAAATTATCTTTAATAGCTATCGCCAGTACTTCAGTCATAATACACTGACAACTGTAATAGCTATTGCCAGTACTTCTTTCATATTACACTGACAACTGTAATAGCTTTCGCCAGAACTTCAGTCATATTTCACTGACAACTGTGATAGCTATTGCCAGTACTTCTTTCATATTACACTGACAACTGTAATAGCTATTACCAGTACTTCAGTCATATTACATTGACAAATGTGATAGCTATCGCCAGTACTTCTTTCATAATACACTGATAATGGTAATAGCTTTCGCCAGTACTTATGTCATATTACACTGATAACTGTAATAGCTATCGCCAGAACTTCTTTCATATTACACTGATAATGGTTATAGCTTTCGCCAGTACTTATGTCATATTACACTGATAACTGTAATAGCTATCGCCAGTACTTCTTTTATATTACACTGATAATGGTTATAGCTATCGCCAGTACTTCTGTCATATTACACTGACAACTGTGATAGCTATCGCAAGTACTTCAGTCATATTTCACTGACAACTGTAATAGCTATTGCCAGTACTTCTTTCATATTACACTGACAAATTTCATAGCTTTCGCCAGTACTTCTTTTATATTACACTGACAATTGTAATAGCTATTGCCAGTACTTCTGTCATATTTCACTGACAACTGTAATAACTATCGCCAGTACTTCAGTCATATTACACTGACAACTGTAATAGCTATCGCCAGTACTTCAGTCATATTACACTGACAACTGTAATAGCTATTGCCAGTACTTCAGTCATATTACACTGATAACTGTGATAGCTATTGCCAGTACTTCAGTCATATTACACTGACAACTGTAATAGCTTTGGCCAGTACTTCTTTCATATTACACTGACAACTGTAATAGCTATTGCCAATACTTCAGTCATATTACACTGACAACTGTAATAGCTATTGCCAGTACTTCTTTCATATTACACTGACAACGGTAATAGCTTTGGCCAGTACTTCTTTCATATTACACTGACAACTGTAATAGCTATTGCCAGTACTTCTGTCATATTACACTGACAACTGTAAAAGCTATTGCCAGTACTTCAGTCATATTTCACTGATAACTGTAATAGCTTTCGCTAGTACTTCAGTCATATTTCACTGACAACTGTAATAGCTATTGCCAATAATTCAGTCATATTACACTGACAACTGTAATAGCTATTGCCAGTACTTCAGTCATATTTCACTGATAACGGTAATAGCTTTCGCCAGTACTTCAGTCATATTTCACTGACAACTGTAATAGCTATCGCCAGTACTTCAGTCATATTACACTGACAACTGTAATAGCTATCGCCAGTACTTCAGTCATAATACACTGACAACTGTAATAGCTATCGCCAGTACTTCAGTCATATTTCACTGACAACTGCAATAGCTATTGCCAGTACTTCAGTCATAATACACTGACAACTGTAATAGCTATCGCCAGTACTTCAGTCATATTACACTGACAACTGTAATAGCTATCGCCAGTACTTCAGTCATATTTCACTGACAACTGTAATAGCTATTGCCAGTACTTCTGTCATATTTCACTGACAACTGTAATAGCTATTGCCAGTACTTCAGTCATAATACACTGACAACTGTAATAGCTATTGCCAGTACTTCTGTCCTATTACACTGACAACTGTAATAGCTATTGCCAGTACTTCAGTCATATTTCACTGACAAATGTAATAGCTTTCGCCAGTACGTCAGTCATATTAAACTGACAACTGTAATAGCTATTGCCAGTTCTTCTGCCATATTTCACTGACAACTGTAAGAGCTATCGCCAGTACTTCAGTCATATTTCACTGACAACTGTAATAGCTATCGCCAGTACTTCAGTCATATTACACTGACAACTGTAATAGCTTTCGCCAGTACTTCTGTCATATTACACTGACAATTTATCTTAATTGTGTTTATCTTGTCTTTCTCCAGTCCTAGGTCAGAACACTTTCTTGCCAAAAGGCACTCCAACAAAAAAGACAAATAAAAGAGAAAATGAATTTGTTTTAAAGATATGTCCGCCCAGAAGAAGTAAAAATCTATAGAAAAAATTCCAACTTACAAACATGTAAGACAATATAAGGAACACAAATTTAAATGTAATGGAAACCGAACACAATGCGATACATTATAACACATATCAATAACAACAAATATCAAATATCGACGTTTACTACATATTATCAAAATCATTGGTTCCAGAGATCTGACACAGAAACGTAACATTCATTCAAAAATGCCGTATAATTAAGCAAATGGCGAAATCTCCACGAATCATTATTTAAACAGAACAATACGCAAGTCTACCCAACAGGGATGCTGCATGTGAGGTGTCATGCAAGTGTCGGAAGTGTCCAAGATTAAACGTGTAAAGCAACTATAATTCAAATGGCAATATTTCGCTGGATAACAGGCTCATCCTGCATTTCGCCAAGTTTATGTTCTGCTATGATCCGGTGTCGTTTCACGTATTAGTCGGAAACGCACACACGTTTCCGGTATTATCCGTATGGGTAAGGCACCGTGTACACACGTCACTAAGTCAGTATGAGCCAGTCCCGTGTTTGCACAATGCCATAAACAGCGGAAATCCAAGAAAAATCCATATCAACTTACTTTCGATATCACTTGAGACTTTAACGGAATGTCATGATTAGTTTTCATAGACAAACACGAGGTAATTGAACAGAAAAAGAATTAATCCTCATTTTACTGTAAATTATTATACAGACAATAAACACTTGATCTTGTAACCAGCAAAAACACATAAACGTAATTTGGAACAACACAAACAATAATGCGTCATTTGAAATCCCCGTAAGATTTGATTAAATTTATTTTCGATTTTACCTGCGTCAATAGAAATTCCCTTAAAAGTTATATCAACTTACTTTCGATTTCACTCGAGACATCAACAAATTGTCCCTATACATAAATTCGAACGAACAAGTAAGTAATGCTATTTATTTCTTCTAGATTTTATCAAACATTTTTATTGTCATATGGCAAATAAAAAACATTATTTGCACATAATGCAAATGATAAAGATTCGCGCAGTTTATTATTGTAAAAGAGAACGTCACATGATTGAAAAGTATACTTAGAAAAACAAATAATGTTATACTTTTTAGTAATAAAAAAACTTCAAACTTGATGTGATATTTTCAGCACTGGTTGCTTGTTCATCAAAACATTATCGCCTTTGTCTTTCTATCTATTAAACGTTATATATTAATACTTCTTTGATTCAAAGCTGTGTTTTGTGAAAGTGATTGTCATGTTATAAATGGTCTGAACTTATATGGCATGTCAAATATAAGACAAAAGAACTTAAATAGAATTGTTATTGTCTGTGTTTCCAACTTTTTCCAACAATTATGTAATTCGTGTTCATTGCAGGAGAATTGACGAGTCTGTCTGTGTTCTAGCAAGTCGCTAACAGCAGTCCAGTAAACCAGGTTAAATATTTTGGCTTTATTCTGATGCTTAATTTCCAGACCCCAATAAGTCAATTTTTGGCCATGTAGAGTTTTGGTACCGCGGGAATCATATTTAAAGCACCTTTTTAATGATAGCACATGATTATATTAGAGTGTAAGTGCCTTATGTAACAATAACGAAACACCTGAAAGCTACTGAAAGTAATATATAAACATATTAAATCCAGTTTTATCAAAATGAAACAAATTGACGTACGGGGATATACAATTTTAGTCCACAATGTGTATCGCTATTTGCATGAACATCTAAATGTATAATAGTTTTGAGTGCTGTGTTTGTTACATATTCCATTTTAAACTCCATGCTCAACTAAGAAGTACAATTAACTAAGAACTATTAGAACAAATCTGTAAGACATTTCTCGATATGCTGAACATTGACCACAATAGTGCAACTATGATGAATTTTATGGCTTTTCAAATTAATGCTTTGGTTATTTTTTTTGGCAATGCACTATCTTGTTAGTCACAATTTTGAAAGTTCTGATAAGAAATGTAATGGGAAACTTAAAAGGAAAAAAATAATTGCTATGATGGCCGTATGTTTTGTATCTATATAAATATTTGTGTCGATAATGTTGTTGCACTTCTTTAAAAGGAAAGGAGAGTTTTGCACTTGTCAGTCGGTCGACCCATCCAGCCTTCTGTCGGTCTATTCTTATATCAGACCAATTATTTGTTTTTGTTTAATTAATAAAGTATTGGTTCTAGAAATATAGAACTTTGCAAATATATCAACCAGCATTTGGACTTGCACAGCTCTATATTTTGCTCTGGATACCTTTTACCTTAAAGTAGTTGTGGACCTTTTTGTTAGAGCAAAAAAATACATGTTTAAACATATCAAGCCAGAGAGCTTAAACTGTACAAACATATTAGCCAGCATGTGTATGTCAGCACCTATAAACATGTATTTTTGGCCGCAGGTTTTTGACACAAAAGGAGTTGTGGCCTTTTGTTTTATTTTTTCACTATTGTTTATATAACTGAAAACTTTTGCTGATGGGTGGCTGAAACTTTACAAACATATTAACCAGAATGTAAATATGAGAACATTCATGTTTGGCTTCTGATATTTTTGTCACAATCTGAGTTGTGGCCCCTTTTAATGAAAAAAATTGTATGATGTGTTGCCCATAACTAAAAAATATTGCAGAAGTAAGGCTGAAACTTTCTCAAGCACATTTAACACCATGTGATTATTTGTAGCACCTCCATATAATGGTTAATATATACACCTGTTTTAAAAACGTCCGTTTTATGGGAACACCCAAGTGGGCGGGAAGCTGCGGGCAGTGTGGGAAATATTTGTCCATAGACTGTGTCGCACATATCTAAAAAAGTATTGCAGCAAGAGGGCTGAAACTTTGCAAACATATTTATCATCATAATTAGGAACATGCACATTTCCATTTTTTGGTTTGCATGTTATCAACACAACCAGACTTGTGGCCTGTTTTTTCAAAATGCCATTTTTTTACGTGTGATGGTGGTAACTTTGAAATTTTTGCTGTTGCAGGGCTGAAACTTTGCAAACATATTAACCAGTGTGTGTATTTATTTTTTATATAAAGACATTCATGACTCCATGATCTATTTTTTGCCAATTTTTTCACTTGCTTATGTATTTTGATCACCCGAGACTGTTCAGCTGTGTTTTCGATGCTACTTCCACTATTACCACTACTACTACTACTACAACTTCCACTATTACCACTACTACTACTACTACAACTTCTGCTACTACTACTACTACTACTACTGCTGCTGTATCAGAAGTAACTAACATGCATAAAAGATAGTGTACGATACATACTAAATATTTATAATACTCAACGAAACAAATAACTGCATTTTCAACATTATCAAAATAGTTCTTCGACAGCAATATTTGTAAACAGTATTATAAAGCACAAAATAAATATATGATGATACTTCTTCTTGAAACGATGATTTTTTTCCCTTAATCCAAATGCTTAATTTCCTAAAAGGCCATGGTCAACGAATCCAAAAAATGAAGATCGCTCGGTCTTTTGCGTTAACTTTTTTGTATTATACATGTTTATGTTCTTATCTTACAAAGACGAACGTTTAAATCCATCAAGACATTATAAGTAAACTACTGAGTCACTTTAAAATATTTATAAATGTGAATTGGCTCCACCTCTTATTCTAAGCGCCACCTCCTTGGAATTGGCTCCATCTCTTTTTGAAAAAAATGCAAATTTATCTGTTAGATCATCTAAAAGCCGATGTTTTTGTGCATGTATTAACGTGTACATGTTAAAAGCAATCGTATAATGTAATGAGCGATTTAATTGGCTAGGAAAGTGCTCGTCACACAGGCAAAAGACATCAATTTGCTTTTACGAATTCTACCATGCCACAACTTATATAGGTCCTCGAAAACTTGTTGATGGACCTTACATTCTTGATTGTATTGCACAATGGTCTGATTCATTGTATTGATTAACGAAAGTTTACGATTTAGTGCTCCATGTTTTAGACGATTACGATTAACGGTAAAAGCATTTTAAGGTAATAATTAAACTGCATGACTTTGATACAGTCCATCAGACGAATGCCTTCAATACGTGTATTATATATATACATATTAACAGCGCGTGACGTCACGACATTACACATACACGTCATGATTCCAAAAAAGACATCAACTTTACATGTACAATTCATGGATTTTGTGAGAATTTTTACATTTCAAGGACTCAATATAATTTTAAGAAGGATTTCTTCACGGCACATTTAAGAATCTATATAATTGAAAGTCTTGGAATGCCGAGGGTTCTTATTAAAATTCCAAAAGTGCTTTGAATTGAATATTGCAAATAAAAAGAGCGAATGTGTCTTAATTGAAGATACGTCCAATATGCGACTTATGTCGACAAATCACGAGTTCTAAAAATGCTATACTTTTAAATAGAACAATTATTTCAACTCAGGTGACCGTATTGGTCACTGTTTTACATGGAGATTTATGAAATAATAAGGCTTCTGGAGAATACGGGTATCGATCCAGTTACCTCTCACATGCTAAGCGAGCGCTCTTCCACTTAAGATAAATCCTCAATGTAGTTACATCTGAAATGCCCTTTTCATCAGACTCACAGCACACCACATTCAATTTTGGAAGTAAAGCCTCTGACCTTGTTGACTAAACACTGCATACTAATATTCAGCATTAATATCTGAAATTGTAAAAGCAATGATAGGAAACAGATTTTCCTTAATTTACAGAAATACTGAATTGTGCAGATTTGGTTATAGATACCTGATGGTGATAGTGACACAGATGTCCTGTTGTCAAGGTTTGGATGTTGTGAAAATGATGATGAAATACTGGCAACGATGGCACAAGTTCGTGGCCCTTGGTCCTTTTTTTACTGGCAGGTAACGTAAAAGCTTGAGTGTATTTGCATGTTTATGAAACGACTTATTGTCACGATAATTAAAGGTCAGTGTTACTAATAGATGTACGTAAAGTTTTCACTATTTACAAGCAGTCTCCTGGTTTAGCTGTCAATATGCATTCCTTGCAACTAGTTAGAGTGGTAATTACACCTGTATTTAATAGTTACTAGTTGTCTGCGACTAGCAGGCATCATATTTTGTAACAGAATTAACTTTCACCTCTGTTTCATTCAAGAGTCCAATTACAAGTATGCTGCCCAATTATGGGAGTGTAAAAAGACCGTTGTAGACTTCCGGTCAGTATTCAAAATTTTGTCAAAGTCGCGTGTTCGGAGCCTGTGTGAGTGTGAAAAGAGTGGTTTCGAGATGTGGAAAATCGTTCCGTTGGTGTTCAGGGCCTGTCCGGAAAGTAAAAAGACCGTTGCAGACTTCGGGTCACTATTCAAAATGTTGTAAAAGGCCGTAGAACGGACCTTTTTGCAATGACTCCTTAGTGATATGTCAGTGCCTGTATTTTCATATGAGGATGTATATGTGGACTATAACGTGTATAGCATGATCTGTGAAATTAATATGACGATGCAAATAAAAAAGAGCGAATGTGTCTTAATTGAAGATACGTCCAATATGCGACTTATGTCGACAAATCACGAGTTCTAAAAATGCTATACTTTTAAATAGAACAATTATTTCAACTCAGGTGACCGTATTGGTCACTGTTTTACATGGAGATTTATTAAATAAAAATGCTTCTGGAGAATACGGGTATCGATCCAGTTACCTCTCACATGCTAAGCGAGCGCTCTACCACTTAAGATAAATCCCCAATGTAGTTACATCTGAAATGCCCTTTTCATCAGACTCACAGCACACCACATTCAATTTTGGAAGAAAAGCCTCTGACCTTGATGACTTAACACTGCATACTAATATTCAGCATTAATATCTGAAATTATAAAAGCAATGATAGGAAACAGATTTTCCTTACTTTACAGAAATACTGAATTGTGGAGATTTGGTTATAGATACCTGATGTCCTGTCGTCAAGGTTTGGATGTTGTGAAAATGATGATGAAATACTGGCAACGATGGCACAAGTTCGTGGCCCTTGGTCCTTTATTTACTGGCAGGTAACGTTAAAGCTTGAGTGTATTTGCATGTTTATGAAACGACTTATTGTCACGATAATTAAAGGCCAGTGTTACTTATAGATGTACGTAAAGTTTTCACTATTTACAAGCAGTCACCTGGTTTAGCTGTCAATATGCATTCCTTGCAACTAGTTAGAGTGGTAATTACACCTGTAGTTAAAAGTCACTAGTTGTCTGCGACTAGCAGGCATCATATTTTGTAACAAAATTAACTTTCACTCTGTTTCATTCAAGAGTCCAATTACAAGTATGCTACCCAATTATGGGAGTGTGAAAAGACCGTTGTAGACTTCCGGTCACTATTCAAAATTTTGTCAAAGTCGCGTGTTCGGAGCCAGTGTGAGTGTGAAAAGAGTGGTTTCGAGATTTGGAAAATCGTTCCGTTGGTGTTCAGGGCCTTTCTGGAGTGTGAAAAGACCGTTGCAGACTTCGGATCACTATTCAAAATGTTGTCAAAGGCCGTAGAACGGACCTTTTCGCAATCCTTAGTGATATGTCAGTGCCTGTATTTTCATATGAGGATGTATTTGTTGACTTTTGCGTGTATAGCAGGATCTGTGAATTAAATATGACGATCTCTATGATGACTCTTAACTGTGTATGTCAGTTTCTGTTGATGTAATGTGTTTATCTAAATTATGTCCTTTTTCGTATTTGATTTAGACATCCGTTGTATTTCTCTATATATACAGTATACAAGTTACACATTTCATATATAGCAATGAATACTAAGTAACATCCAAAAATATTACAATACTAGTAACTGATATATAGTATTATGCAACATGAATTATTCACACAACATTTTAACAAATCCTAAACATTTAAATACACAAAACTTATATATTTCCGCGAAAAGTCGACATATAAAAACAGGGTAAGGGAAAAAATAAAATAAGTAACTTAATACATTTAGCAAACAAATTACAACATAACTTCTAATATATTTATAAGTGTAGTGTGAGCATTTGTTTTATTATCCTGTATTTGAAAGACAAAATTGCATACGAGCGTCAATGAAGGGTGCAAGTTGTAAAATGTATACATAAACACCATGCATACAAACAACATAACGACGGTATTCGAGCAACGGAGGCTGTTCTGCAGGTATGAAAGTTCTTTACATCAATACTGCAGTAACATGTCAGAATAAAACGTCGAGTAAAACAAAATATATATCCATCGTTCATGGATACCTCCGCTAAATGCCACTAGGGTTAACAGTCATCACGTGAATGAATTATCTTAAAAGAACACAGGTCTAAGTAACATACTTGGGCGTGCCAAAATTACACTCGGAACTGTGAAACATCTCTCATTTGAAATGCAAAACATATGTGTCAGATGGTATTTTAAGTATGACAATAATCTTCTCATCACTGTAGTTATTTTTATCTTGTATGTAAACCAATACAAATACTGTGTGGTTCTGATACGATACGATACCTAACGTTAAATTAAATTTCGATACGATACGATATGATACGGTACGATACGATACCATACGATTAAATATGATACGAAACGATACGGTACGATGTATTATTACAGATTGTGCCAACAACCCCCTGGGTATTAGTAAGTCCCTAAATCACGTCAAAGACGCGCAGTTGAGCGGATACAGCATGTATAGTTCTTACGCCGCCACTGGCGTCAGAATAGACGGTGAAGGCGCCTGGTACGGAATAGATGCCACGTCGTATTTTCAAGTGGCCTTCGGTAAATTTCGCACAATAGAGTTTGATCATTTGCCACTTCGGTAAATTTCGTACATAAGAGTTCGATCATTTTCAAGATTAAAAAATAATGTAACTATGTACAGATACATTTGTATTCGTTCAACGCGATGTGCGCGCATCGAGCACTGTTTTTATTCAACCAATCATCATTTAACTCTAAATTAAGATTGATGCATCATGAACAAATTATACTCTGAAATTCAGTCGAAAACGAAAGTAAATTTATGCAAAACATCAATGTGTATCGGTCAGCGTTCAATTCGTTTGATACACTATTTGTAGATTCCCAAGTATGGTTATGTTCACACTGGAACATGAGTATGGTAGATTTCCAAGTATGGTTATGTTTTTACTGCTTTCAGGAGATCATGTCACCAATCATAAGCTAAAGAAAAAGGAATGAAATCATACTCTAAAAGAGTAAGTGCTTCACATGCATTTCAGTGAAGACTGGGTTGTAGATGATAAACATGTAATTATGAATTAACTTTGAAACTTTAGAGGAGGTTTGAATTAAAAGAGAAAATACTATAAGGCTATATGTCAGTTACCGAATATAACAATAATAGTATTTTCTCTTTGAAATCAAACTTCCTATAGAGTCAAACTTTATGTAACATTTCTTTATAAAGGTTTTTGATTTTCAGAGGTTGCTTTTCCTTCTTCATAAAACATCATACATTATTTTTAATCTAAAGCTTTAAACATGTTTGCGAATTTCACACCAATGGCTAAAGCTTTAGACTTCAGAGAGGTGCTGATTTTACTTGTTATATACCATAAATTTATAGCACAAAATAACGTTTTTATTCGCATTAAAATTCACCGTGAGCAGTGCCTAATAAAAAAATTTATTCGGGAGGGGAAATCCCTCCCGTACCTCCCCAGTCACAATTTTCGGTGTACGACCCTGCCGGCATTTCATTTTCCGGAATTATTGTTTAAACGCTTTCAGATATTGACCTGATATGTAGTGTGTGAGTTTACCTACATTACTTACAGATGAAGTATGAGTTTTGTTTCGGTCCATTGATTTTTTGCGAAGTTATGGGCCTTGGACTAAGACAAAGAAACTTACCTTTTCAAAAAATGACGAGTATCAATACCTCTTTAATTGCACCCAACATTATTTATTTTTGCCAAAGCCTGTATCAGTTGCTTCAATTCGCTGCTACTCTTTCATTGGTCAATCAAAAGACGTGTTACATCAACCATCGATTGATGCAGCATTCAGGATCACCAGGGGTAATGGCTGATGGGAGTTGTATGTACAAGGCGATAGGAAAACATTGCCTTGGGGCTTATCTCCATTGGCGAGCGCTAATCCCGTTGTTTATCAGGGCCAATAAAACACATCTGTTATTTTGTTTTGAAGGAATGTGTTCTATTGGCCTTTTCATAAGAGTCATGCAAAAGTAAAACACCAGCCTTGCTATTCATTTGAAGATAATTAATAAACACAACTAGACTATTCGGAATAGTGGTTATTAATTGTACACACGATAAAAAAAAGATACAATAATCAAAGCGCTAAAAGCATTGCAGTTGTTCGCTATTGCATAATCTTAGACGCAACTCATATTTTCAAATTATTTTATAGCTTTTCAAATCGCAAGTGGAAAATGAACACAACCCATTCAAATTTAGAAAGTGTGTCTTAACGCACAGGTTGAGATGTGTGTACTCTGTTTATCATGATATTTATGTTCTAGAGATAACTTAAACAGAATGACAACATGTCTCTTTTTGAGACGTTCTGAAAGCATTAAAATAAGATGAAAATTGTATTATGTGAACCAGTTAATATAAAATAAAATTTGCAATCACCATCATATTCAATGAATATTGTTTGAGTATCGAATGCCTATCACACTAAGAATATATTTCATGATGAAAATTCCCTTTTCAAAACTTGTTTTGACACCATATACAATTCAAAATAAACAACAAGATAATCGATCAAAATAAAAACATCAATATATCTGCGAGCAATACTTTTTACTCACAAATTAGGTAGTCATAAAGGCAGTACTTTGTTCTTTATGCATTACTTGTTACCTTAGTAGTTCACACGGTGTCAACCAGTCTCTGAACTTATCATGGGTATACACTATATCGACAAGATTACGCCAGTGAATGAAACAGGTAAACAGAGATTCGCTAAGCGAGCTGAGCATATCAGTTAATCGCTGACTTGTATACGTTCCTATGTAATTATGGTGTTTTATTGTTGCGTTCCTAATTGCAACGCTTCAGGATTTGATGACAATATTTGAATGTTATTTTTTTTTATCTAACGACCAAATTTATGCGTAAAAACACATATGTAGCATACTGTCGTTCAGAACATATATAGGCTATACAAATTACAAGAAAAGATAGTATTAAAACTTAGAATCAATAAATGCTTAAACAAGGCTTTTAACAGTTATTAAATAATATTTTAAGGATGAAGGCTTTTACCATTTATTAAATTATGTAAATAACAAGGTTATGTAAATTACAAGAAAAAATAGTATTAAAACTAAACATCAATAAATGCTAAAACAGGGCTTTAAACATTTATTAAATTATATTCTTAGGATTTATTAAAATTATGCAAATTACAAGATTATGTAAATTACAAAAAACTAAGATTCAGTAAATGCTTAAACAGAGCTTTAACATTATAAAATTATATTCTTAGGATAAAACTATATTCTATAAAGAGGTTCTTGATCTGCAGATGGTAAATTCTTGATGCATGTATGACTATGTGGTGTTAAGTGTTTATTTATTACCAGTGCTGATAAGCATGACCAATTGTTGAGAATACCTCTTAAACCCATTAAACAGTTGTAGAGGATCCGTGGTCTAGTGGTAACACACTGGCTTCACAATCCAGAGATCGCTGGTTCGATCACCCGCTGCACCTAACCTACAAACTCGTCTTTCGCATGAGACGTTAAACCGAGGTGCAGTGTACTAGGTGCTATACACCGGGCACTAAAAGACCCAGGGTCACCTCTGGAACGGGGTGTCTCCTGTAACTTGCACTATCCCCCGTAACCGACTAACACGTCTTTCTGGGGGCGATGGCCATATGGGAGACAATCCCGGTGCACTCGAGAAAAAACAAAACAACAACAACAACAGTTGTTAACCACTAGTTAATATGTAGTGTATTGGAGAGTCCCTTCCTCATTTTGACCTGTTTCGCTGGCGCGGGAACATTGTCGATACAGTCTATAGAACACTAATGCGCTTTTTCTGCATAGCAGTTTTACCCAGCTTTTCACCTTAAATGACCTCAACATAACGTCAGCTGGCACGAATTAATACATTCGAATATTGTATAGGCTTATTCGAGAGAAATTCCCTGAAATTTGGCTACATCACTGTGTCTGTGCATAGCGTAAAGGATTTAGCACTCTTCAATGTTCGGAATTCCGGACTACTTTCTGAATGTTCGAACGACACATAGACACAAATTGTGGCCCAGTTAAAATACGTGTTAAAATCCATCTTGCAGAATTTCAGGGTCTGTACTCGGTCACTAACTCGTCAATCGTCAAGGGAAGACATTTTGACTATCGATCAACACAGTTTTGATTTCAAAATGAAAAAACAACAACAACAAAACTATCGAAATAGTAGTGTCACGTTATCTAACCACAGCTTTTTGTCGTACTCGGTCAGCACGTCTAAATTGTTTCTGAACGCCTGCATAGGCTACCCTTATTTGTATGTTTGCTGTATTTGCTTTTCTTAATTCAATTTTATATCGAAATGCATTGTGCTAAATATACCATTTACCACTCGCAATAAGTTTTAAAAAGACCCGCGTCATGCGAAAATGTGTCTTATGGCATATGCGCCTATCATAGATAAAGCCCACCCATCTTGCGCTTGTCTCAGTCTGGTAAGGAGATACACAATGAGACCATAAAACATTTAGTGATTTTATGGCGGACAGCATCGCCGTTGACCAGGAACTTTAAGAACTTTTAAAGCTATCGCAGGATCCAAAAAAGTGTGACGGACAGACTGACAGAGCGCAAACCAGAAGTCCTCTCCGATTTCACCGGTAGGGGACAATAAGCCATGTGAGGACACCTATGATGTGAACACCTGTAATATAATGTGTATCTACTAACATTAATGTGTGGTTTGACTATACTGACACACATTTCATATCGTGAATATGCGACTTACAAGTGAAAACACACACACAATTGTTTAACTTTTGTTTTTTAATTTATGTTTTTTAGAAACATCAATGTCAAACTTTATTTCAAAGTCAGCATGTTCGCCGGGTATCTTTTTAAAAGATGTTTCTTATTATATTAAGTTGTTTTTATATTCGGTTTTAGCGATTATAAAGCATTTTCTTCGTTGTCTATATTATACCTGTAGTTATGAGTGAACTCATGTTCACGGTTTTATAAATTTAAAACTGTGAATATAAACAAACTTAAAGTTATACTAGTGCGTTGTTAGCACCTGTGAATACAATAGATCACTTCTATCTGTTGAGAACAAAAGAACGTGTCGAATACATATCAACTTTAACTTCGCTGTAGTAGCAAGAACTATTAACAAGTTTACGCAAATTATGCGTGATAGTGTATTGGACTCTCCATATCCCTTGTTTATCAGCAGTGGTTTTATTTTTCCCACATCTATTAATAGCCTAAGATTATAAATGACATTTTCTGAGCAAAAATACCACGTCATTAAGACGCGGCAGATAGTTGACTATTTAAATCATTCATAAGCATCTTTTCCACGACACGTATAATACAAACATTGTATATTGATTCTGTTCTATACGCTCCGTTCAAAAATATTCCATTGAAAACGATATTCACATTATGTTTCCATTTGTGAATGAATATAGTAAAAGAACTCAAACTTCTTGCATAAATTATACAACTCTTTCTCGGCGCAGATGCGGCAGACGCGGAAGTTAACGGGTGTATCGTAGTTAGGTTAACTGGCTTGCAACGCGTTGTATTAACCTTAGTTGTTCGCAAGCGAACAACAACAAAATATGCCTAGCCTCACGTAAGAACCTAGGACCACTAGAACAAATATATAACGTGCCACCATTACAAAACACAGGCTTTGAATTTGAAATTAACTGTAATGTATAAAGTTGATTAAGAATCCAGGACGTATCTTTTAAAATTGTCATTTAGCCATGTTGAAAAGTCCCTATAACTATATATAACAGCACGCATGCAATAAAAGCATAATTACACATATAAACAGTATGCAAGTGTGATTCACCGAGAATCAGTAAAGCGTGTTATTCAAGTTTATGAGGTTCTTCCGTGCAAAAGGCTGCATTATGTGAGGACCCTGAGTGTGTCCCAGCACTCCTACCTTATTTATAAAGTAGACTCATGCAAAGTTCGAAAGAATGTTAAATTACACTAGCAGGCATGGCCCGTGAAAATTTCTGGTTCCGTTTGTACTATGATTTGCCTGGTCTGGATCATGAATATTTGGCATATGGACACTTTTGGTAACTTGTTGCAAACATGTATTCCATGGTAATTATAATGATTTCAAAGAGGTTAGCACATCACATGAGGCACCAATAAGTGTGTGTTGCTTTATTTAGTTGTTTTATTGCCGTTTTCAAAACTAATTAATTCATATTATGGCGGTCTGTTAAAAAACTCGACACTTTTTTCCTGGGATAGCTGGTTTACCATTACTACGGTACATAATGATTAGTAGTTATAAATGTGCATTGTATTATATGCACACTAATTAAAGTGCATTATATGAACACTAATAAATGTGCATTTAGTATATGAACACTAGTAAATGTGCATTTTAGTATATGCACTCTATCGAGCTAAAATAAAACATTAAATAAAATGCACCAATGCAAACCCAAACATTGGAGATTATAAAAGGTAACTTACGCAATATAACAAGAAGAAACGCCTAATTTAAATAAATATAAAAACACGCTAACTCAAAGAAAAAAACACTACATGATCTTGACACATTCAATAGACAATAACACAACACAAATACCATCGCAAAAACATTATTGAATGTGAAATCATTCAAAGCAAGTGTAAGCAACCATTAACATCTTAATGGAAAAATCCTAAGAGCGACAGTAAACACGTACAACACAATGAAAAAAAAAACTAAAAAAATATTTTGCACACCTTGAACAAGGTAAAAATTAACAAAGCAATAATATAATAGTCGTAAATGACATTCAAGCACACAACAGAACATTAATTATTGAAGAGAAATGCCAATGTTATGAAATCCCTATAAACGGAAGCGAGTCCAAACATACCCAAATTTAAGAACAACACCATCTGTTCTCAATGATAATAAAATATGTTTATCTAACATGAAACAAAAGTATATCTTCAAATGCAAATCATGAAACTCATGTAAAATATGAACAAAAGAACGCCAATTTTAGCTCTTTATTCTCTTATATATTCTCATATGCCTCTTTAAGTTTTCAAGGGACCACTCTGGTTATATGGACAACAACACACCTAACAATCTTTAAAGTCTTAATCTGATGGATACATGGTCCTTTGGGTACAACACACCTAACACTTGAGTAAGTCTTTTTCCCATGGATACATGGATAACCACACGCCTAACACTCTTTAAAGTCTTCCTCCCAAAGATACATGGATAACTAAACGCCTTACACTTTGGTAAGACTTCCTCCCATGGATACATGGATAACCACACGCCTAACACTCTTTAAAGTCTTCCTCCCATGGATACATGGATAACACACCTAACACTTTCTTAAGTCTTTCTCCCATGGATACATGGATAACCGCACACCTAACACTTTTTTTAAAAGCGGGTATATACGATTTTGTCAAATATTTATGAATTTATATAAACTGCGTAAAAAACTTATTATTTATATATTTCAATATAAATAAAAATAAAAGTTAAGAAGAAAATGTGTCGAAAAATGCAAAATAAGCCAGATATTTAATTCTAAAATTGAAAACGGCTGTACAGCCGAATTCTCCAGCATGTATACCATACATGTACGATGTGAATCTAAACTTATATTAACGGTTTATTTGAATTCCTGCAACGATATCTATTCATACGACACACGAACACTTAATCCGATCCTAATACAAAGACGAATGCTTCGGTTATTGTAGAAAAATATGTATGTCACTATCGGCTCGGGGCGCTAATTTGTCTTTGCTGCATTTTATGAAATTCGGCTTTAATGTATAATTTTTCTTGCCTATTTTGTGTTATTGTAACATATTTTATCAATATATTACAATTAAACACATATAAAAAAATCGTATATACCCGCTTTAAGTCTTCCTACCATGGATAAACACATGAATTACCACACACTTAAGTTTTAACACTTTTTTAAGTCTTCCTCCCGTACGTATCCTAATACGGTTCTATAAATCGCCACTAGCTTTAATTAAGTATAACTTTTGTCACAGACGTGACGAATACCCCCCCCCCCCCCCCCACATGCCGCATTGACACAGAATATTGTGCACACAGAATATTGTGCATGTTGTCTTCACAAAAGTCAGCGGACACCATGCTCAATGTTTAAAACGCACTAAGTGACCCCGTGACCTGGATTTTGACCCTGCATTGCCCATGTTTGAACTTGACCTTCAAAAACATCTAGATACAACTTCTTACCAAGTGTGGTGAAGATCGGATAACAACTACTTGAATTAGAGAGCAGACACCATGCTTGATGTGTAAAACCTACTAAGTGACCCAGTGACCTAGTTGCGGTCGAATTGGAAAGTGCCGTTCAACTGCTGGAGTCTTTCAGCTGTTCGGCGGTAGCAAACAATATCGTTCTTTGTTATATTTGAAGATAAATAAATGTGTTCAATCAAGAATATTTGTAAAAATTAACTTTATGAAGTTTTGATCAAAACGCACCACAAATTTGAGGGATGTTGGGTCTGTTGGACAATCCTTTTCTTGGGCACGTTAGAGGATTAGCGTCGCTATATGTCATGTTTAACAATCGTCGCCCTAACATTAAGGTCACACTCAAAAGATGGGTCAAACAGTATCGTACAGGTCAAGTGTTCGATTTCAGCAAATTACAGTTGGTATGCACTGTAATTTCATCATTCATCATGCAACATGACATAGCTTGTTCAAAAATTGCAAGCATTTTTGATAATGGGTATTTTATAATGCCAACAGAGCAGGGGTCGACAAAAAAAAATTCAGCAACTTGCCCTGCAGGGCGAGTAGCTAAAAATGTCCACCTTCTCTGCTGAAATATGTACTTGCCCTGCTATTTATTGAAAAAATTCAATAAATCAGTAACTTATATGTTTGATTGTGATTTTCCATTGGTTATAAAATAGAACTGTTAGTTTTAACTTATGAACTTCAATAAATTTAATAAACTATTTAAACACGCTTTTAACTTGTTTGTTTTTCATTTTGACCTCATGGTCACAATCATTATGATTACACTTTAGGAACATTGGAGAGTCCGAGAGGCATTTTGTTAAACTCAAACAAGCCGCTGTCATTTTCATCCATTAAAACTTGCCAAAATCCACTCTTTAAATCTAATGATGGGAAGAATTTAGACGATTTTTTTAGCCGTATTAAAAGACCGTAAACGTACTGTATAGGATACATTCACGGAACATACCGGTATCGGCGCGTAACGGGAACAGGACTAATTTTAGCGCAGTGTGCAATAATCAACATCCGGTTAATTTTTAATCGCCGATTAAACGTTGTTTTTTTTGGCGAAAATGTTTTAAAACATTAAATTTTAATCTTTTCGGCCAGAAATGCCACTCGCCCTGCAGGACGAGCGCTGCCGAAATATGCACTCGTCCGGAGCCGATTTCTACTCGTAATTACGAGCGGGCGAGTGGATTTGTCTATCCCTGCAGGGCATCTGTCTAGTATAGAGTGTACTTATTATTTTTAATTTTGAAAAGGGCCACTTTACAGAAATGGCTAAATAAGTAATAGTAAGTATATTATTATATACTGTATGAAATGTAAGTGAAATGTCGCTCTATGCATGCTATTTATTTATTCATGCTAAAATACAGAGGCAAAGCCTGCGGTTAGGCCGCCAATGCACAGAGGTGAGGCCTGCGGCAAGGCAGCTTTAGTACAGAGGCAAAACCAGTGGTAAGGCAGCCGATGTTCAGAGGCAAAGCTTGTGATAATGCAGTTGATGAACAGAGGAAGAGCCTGTGATTAGGAAGTCGATGCACTGAGGCAAAGCCTGCGGTTAGGCAGGTAAAGTACAGAGGTAGAGCCTGCGGTTACGCAGCTAAAGTACAGAGACAAAGCCTGCGGTTAGGCAGCCGATGTACAGAGGAAAAGCCTGGGTTTAGGCAGCTTAAGTAAAGAGGCAAAACCTGCGGTTAGGCAGCCGATGAAGCGGATGGTTCGCATGCCACTTTGATTTTGATTTCAGGGATTTCTGTTGGGTACTCAAATGAAATCGGTATCCGAGCTATTGACAACATTACTGCAGTTTTGTAAAAGTCTGTAAGAAATAGGTGTGAGTATGAAAAACCTCTCAAGAAAATGTCAACATATTATTTTAATTAGATAAAACACTGCTTTTACATGATGATTTTATATGTAGGTTTATTAGAAGACTAATTGGTTAAACAGACACATGCATATATTCAGTTTCCAAATTTGAAAATGTGGTAAATATTTGTTTTAAATGCATAGTAAAGTTTAGTCTTGACAAATCTTTTAATGGCCAAATGTTGCTGTTAACCTTTAATTGTTACCATGACGTTAGAGTTATGAGACTAAAGGATAACACAATGGATGGAGTGGCTAATTTTTCGGAGATTCAATCGATAAACTGCTAAGCAATCATTGAACAAATACTAATGGAAAAATAATCTTATTTTTATACATAATCATATACATGGAATATTACATGAGTGTGGTGTTCCGCTTGGTTGTATCGCATGAGTTGATTGAGTGGCACTATATTGTGCGAGCCCGCTGGGACATCGCCCCCATTCCATGTAATATAACTATATACAAATACACCACTAACGCTATAGCTCCTTTACTCTTCAAATAAACGTTACTTTACGTAAAACCTCACATAAATGTATGAATTATACATGTCACATTGACGTCATTGTGACATGAAATTTAATGACATTAATTTATTCCATTGTCCATTTAAAAAATTCCTATTTAATGACTAATAAGTCCTTTTGTAAGTATGTGGAGACGCTTTAAAGACATCAGTCTTGTCATTCATTTAAAGATAATAAATAACATATAATCGTTTATTTTAATGTCACTAAACGAATATACTAACACAACTAGACTTTGTGGAATAGTATTGAATAATTGTATGAACAAGCAAAAAAGATGCAAAAAATGCTTGCCCTTAAGTTAGAACCTAGGACCCCTAGAACAAATAGAAAACATGCTACAATAACAAAACGCAGGTTTTGAATTTGAATGGTTGTTTGTCCAAAAAACATGTGTGTGCTTAATTATAAATGCAAATTTAAAGCGTAACATATACTTTTTAAACGATTTCTCCGATTTCGATTGATACAATCTACCTATCAATAAAAAAACAAATACTTTTAACATGTGTCGTAGTCAGTAATGTTATTTTGCTTGTGTGAATGTAACGCATATAGTTTTTTTTCGAATCCATTACGTATATTTCAAAATTAACATTTAGTCATGTTAAAAAGTCCATTTAAATATATATGAAAGTATGCATGCAATAAAAGGTAACAGCATAAGTACACAATTAACATGAAAGTGTGATTCTCCGAGAATCCGTGAAGCGTGTAATTCAAGTTTATGATGTTCTTCCGCGCACGAGGCTGCATCATGTGAGGACCCTGCGTATGTCTCAGCACTCCGACCTTATTTATTTAGTAGACTCACAAAATTTGGAAAGAATGTTAAATTACACTAGCTGGCATTGCCCGTGAAAACTTCTTGTTCAGTTTATACTATTATTTGCTTGGCATGTTCAATTGCGTGGAATAGATTGGTAGCGGGAGCATGCATATTTGGCATGTGGACACTTTTGGTAACTTTTTGCAATCTAGTATGCCATGGTGATCATAATGTTTTGAATGAGGGTTATCACATCACATGAGGCCCCAAGAAAGTGTTTTTTTTCTTTGCTAAGTTGTTTTATGACCGTTTTCAAAAGTATTTCCTTCATATCATGGCGGTCTGTTAACAAACTCAACATTTTTTCCTGGGCTAGCTGGTTTACCAGTACTACGGTACATAAGTATTTATAAATGAGCATTATGATATGCATACTAATAAATGTGCATTTCATTATATGAACACTAATAAATGTGCATTTTATTATATGAACAGTAATAAATGTGCATTTTATTATATGCACACTAAACATGTGCATTTTATTATATGAACAGTAATAAATGTGCATTTTATTATATGCACACTAATAAATGTGCATTTTAGTATATGCAAACTATCGAGTTAAAATAAAACATTAGATAAAGCACACAGTTCCAAACCCAAGTACTTTATAGGACTTTATAAAAGGTAACTTACGCAATATAACAAAAAGAAACGCCTCATTTAAAGAAATACAAAAACACGCGAACTCGAAGAAACAACAATATATGATCTTGACACATTCGACAGACAATAACAAAACACAAATACCATCGAAAAAAGCATTATTTAAAGTGAAATCATTCAAAGAAAGAAGAAATTAACCATCAACAGCGTGATGGGAAAATCCTAAGAGCGAGATTATAACAGAACACAATGAAAAAAAATTAAGCAAACCTTGAAAAAGGTATGAGTGAACAAAGCAATTATCTATTTGTCGTAAATGACATTCAAGTAACCAAGAGAACACCAATTATTGAAGAGCAGTGCTTATGTTATGAAAACCCCTATAAACGGAAGCGAGTCTAAACTAACCCAAATTTAAATACTCCACCTTCTGCTCTCAATGATAATAAAAGCTGTTTATCTAAGATAAAAAAGGTATCTTTTTAAATGCAAACTATCAAACTCATGTGAAATATGAACAAAAGTACGCCACTTTTCCGAAGTGAAGTGTATAGTGAATTATGCGACGGAGATTTTAAAATTGAAGATGGGAAAAGCAGGTAGGGAGATGTGTGCGCATCGGGCACTGTTCACAATCATTTATAAAACCCATTGGACGAGTAAATTAAAAATTAGTTTGAATGCAGCTCTAACAAAGCAATGATTTATTGTGTCATTAAGTCATGCAAAATAACGTGCGTCACTTGGTCTCTACTGATTTCAGAGATTTTGTTATATGTTCATGTTTAGTTCTTGCTTCTCTTATTATATTGTATATTCTCATGTGGCTCTTCAAGTTTTCAAGGGACCACCCTGGTTACACGGATAACCACACACCTAACAATCTTTAAAGTCTTAATCCCATGGATACATAGATAATCACGCACCTAACACTTTGGTAAGTCTTCCTCCCGTGGATACTTACATAACCACACGCCTTACACTCTTTAAAGTCTTCCTCCCAAAGATACATGAATAACCACACACCTTAAACTGTTAAAAGTCTTCCTCTCATAGATATATGGATAACTACACACCTTATACTTTTTTAAGTCTTCCTCCCATGGATCCATGGATAGCCACACACCTCCCGTATGTATCCCCATGCGTTTCTTCAAATCATCACTATGGTTACAAGTACAACCAAGCATGCTTCTTCATGTGTCTCTTCATGCAATCACTCTTGATACATGCATAATCACACACCATACACATTTAGGGTCTATCGCCTGTATGTATCATCATATGTTTCTTCAACGAACCACTCTCTTTACATGCATAATCACACACCTTACACGTGTACGGTCTCTCTCCTGTATGTATCCTCATGTGTATCTTGAAATGACCACTGTGTTTACATGCAAAATCACACATTTTACACCTGTATGGTCTCTCTCCTGTATGTTTCCTCATGTGTGTCTTCAAGTTAAAACTATGTTTACAACAATAGCCACACTCCTCACACTTGTATGGTCGTTCCCCTGTATGTATCCTTATGTGTCTCTTCAAATCACCACTTTGTTTACACGCAAAGTCACACTCCTCACACTTGTGCGGTATTTCTCTTGTATGTATCCTCATGTGTGTCTTCAAGTGACCATTCTGTTTACATAAATAGCCACACACCTCACACTTGTACGGTCTCTCTCCTGTATGTTTTCTCATGTGTATTTTCAAGTGACCACTATGATTACATTCATAGCCACACACCTCACACTTGTACTCTTTCTCTCCTGTATGTATTCTCATGTGTCTCCTCAAATCACCACATTGCTTACACGCAAAATCACACTCCTCACACGTGTACGGTCTTTCTCCTGTATGTGTCATCATGTGTGTCTTCAAGTGATCACTACGTTTACATTTATAACCACACACCTCACACTTGTACGGTTTCTCTCCTGTATGTACCCTCATGTGTGTCTTCAACTCACCACTTTGTTTAAACGCAAAATCACACTCCTCACACTTATACGGTCTTTCTCCAGTATGTATCCTCATGTGTGTCTTCAAGTTACCACTCTGTTTACATAAATAGCCACACACCTCACACGTGTACTGTCTTTCTCCTGTATGTTTCCTCATGTGTATCTTCAAGTGACCACTTTTTTTACTGGAATAACTGCACACGTTTTTGTTTCTGATGAGGCCAAGTTCTCTGGCAAATTCGTCTCCGTACCAGACCCACAGTTCCTCTCCTGTAGCAATAGAAATATGAACAAGTTATTTTTAAAAAATGTCAAAGAAACAAGTAATACCTGAACTAGACCTTGTTACAAATGTGAATTACACCCCACATCTATTTTTAGGAAACGAACATGTGCTTTAATTTTATTACATTAAATTATTAGTAATTGTTTATTATCTGAACATATTCTATAGTTTTGATTCTAAGACTGAATTCAGGACAGGTTTTAAGTCAAGCATTTTTTTTAGTTATTTATGTGTTCTTGATATTTGTATATTTTGTTTTAAATGGAATGGTAGAGTAGAAAGGCCAGATGCAAAAACAAACAATTGAGCCTCAATCTGTGAAAATGAGGTTGAATGCATGTGCGTAAAATGTCGTACCAGATTAGCCTGTTAGCAGTCCGCACAGGCTGATCAGAGACAACACTTTCCGCCTTAACTGGAGTTTTGCAAAGAGCATACTTTTTTAATGAAAAATAAAAGCGGAAAGTGTCATCCCTTATTAGCCTGTGCGGACTGCAAATCCGCTAATCTGGGACGAAAATTTACGCGCATGCATTAAACCACGTTTCCACATAGCACAGCCTAATTATTTGTTTATGTGTTCACAAATTAAATAGCCTCATATCCAACAAGACATAGTTAGAAGCAGTGTTGTGTATGTGAGCACGTTTTTTTCTGGCCAAACATTTTTTCTTACATGCCTTATCTCTTCGTTTCCAACTTTTGATGAAAAATAAACACGCAATTATTTGATAAATGTCTATTGCAATTCCAAGCTCACGTCAATTATTTACAGTTTTAGAAAGAGGAAGAAAAACTTTGCAGCAGCTTTTAAAAATTTATGCAATTTTACATCCTCATAAACTAGCGATGTAACACTGGAAGGCACACTGAAAACTGGGATGTTTACAAAAGAATTTGCTTTTTCTACTTTCAATACTTATGTTTGATGCAAACCGTTTTTTATTGTCAAAAAAAAACAGAAATCAAATATTTATTATCACAAAATTAGGGCAGGTAATATTCTTTGTTAGCCAAACACATTTTTGTTTAACAAGCTATTTACCAAAAGTGTGAAGGACAGAAAAAACGTGCTCATATCTTGACGTTTAAAAGGTCTTAAGGCTGCTTTATGCAAGGACCTGGATTGAATCTCAGACAGATCTCAGACATGAAAAGACGTTTGAATTATAGCTCCAATGTCGAACTATTTATTTAATACCCAAGGTATTTAATATTGGTGCGGCCTTGAGCTGTCGGGAAACTCGGGATAACCAGGAGAAAAACATACCTTTCCTGTATGGGGACTTGCAAGCAAACTCATATTCGCTGGTTCAGGGAATTGTACCCGTATTACCAAGGTGAGACTGCTCTAATCAGACAAAACTTCATTGAATAACACATATCTTTAGTCATACAATTCGCCTGTATACCTGGTGAAATTGGCTTTAATGTGCAGTAATAGATGCCTCCTTTGTACTGAAACGCCACAAGGTTCTGGTCTGCCTCCGTCATTGCACAGTTCACGTATCTCATCCAGTTAGAGGTGGCCTTGTTCTGGGCATCCACAAAATGTCTCGGTTTGCCTTCCTTTAAGGTCTGAATTCCATGGAATCTTACCATCAAAAACAACAACTATACAAGACGGATACACAAAAAACATGATACCTTATATACCTTGTTTTTAACAGCAAATTCAATTTTTAGACTAGTATACCAAAGAATGCAATTCTAAACTTAACAGTGGCAGTTATCATACACTGTTTTCAACAGCACAAACAGACTTAGTAAATTTGGTTCATGTAAAATAGTATAGTACTTCACATCCTTGAATTGCAAACTAATTTTAAATAACGACTGAATCAGTTTCACAAGATGTGTGAAATCTATTCATGCCAGCATAATTATATAGAACACAAAATCGTTACATTAACTTGAAATGCGTCACAGATACTAATGCCCAAACAACATGTTTGGACACGGGCAAATCAATATTTAACTCTACAGCGGACAAATAGAAAGTAGGACATAATTCAGCCAAAACTGTTGCAGTTTAAATTTTTCTTTTAACAATCATCTACACACTAAGGATAATCAGCTCTCAAAATCTGAGCAAAATCTGCCAAGCACTACGAGGTACTAAAGACTTACAATGTAAGTTTGGGACTATATATTCTACAGTGGAACACCAGACAAAGGGCCCTAACTCTGCCAAAACATTGTCGCAGAAAAAGTCTATCTCAGAACAATTATCTCCAGAAAATAAAGATAACTCAACTGTGAAAACTTGAACCAGATCAACCCATTAATTTAAGATGTATAAAACAGACAAATGCCGTAATTCTGTCAAAAGTTTCTTTTGTTGCAATCATCTATGCATTAAGGTCATTCATCTTTGAACGTTTGAGGAATATTTAACAAAAAGTTACAGAGAAAACACATCTGGTCTTATAAAACAGACAAGGTACCTTAATCCTGCCCAAACTCCTTGAAGTCTCAATACCCTTTTTCAGTATCATCTACAAATTAAATTCATCTAACAATTTGTACGAGATCCACCCAGTATTTAAAGAGAAGTTCAAATTACAAGCTTTGGGGTGAACAGAAATGCTGAGGGACAGACGGACTAGAACTATGTTTAATGCTTCTCACACTTTGGTGGCATAATACACAAAACAACTTTATATACTGCTATATAGAAAATGAATTTGTTGAAAATGCAGCACTTTATTTTCAATTCTTTTAGGATTTATGAAATAACCCGTGCATTTCAAGCTAAAACAAGATATGTGTTTGTCAGAAACACTATTTCCCCTTCTGCGCCGCTTTGAAGCTAAGTATCACGTCACCTTTACCTGCCAGCAATACCCTGATTTCTGGTTTTCAGCAATGATATCGCCCCCATACGGCCCAAACATGACCCTAGATTCCAGTCCCTCCTTGGAAAATACTCCAAGACCAGCTCCAGCTATTTTGGACGTTTTAATTACAAGGCAATCTGGCACGGTTTGATCAGCTTTAAGGGGTTCCCCTTCTGGCACCTGCAGTTTATATTAAGTTATATGAGAATGTACTGGGGAAAACTTTTTGTATTAGAATATTAAGGGCATTTCTTAAATGTACTGACATACATTAAAACAATGAAAGTTCTTACAATCATAACACGTAACAGTCTCATAAGCCTAAACTAATAAAAAAATCCTTTATTTTCTTTACCACATGTAGTTTATGTTTTAAAAATGAACACCGCTTCACCTCTTTGTCCTGTATGTAGTTATAGGGTCCATGGACAGGGCAGTCCCCTTCAAACTGCTTGTTGCATTCTCCACAGTCTAAGAGAGCAAAATGAACACAAGGCAATAATCAAACTAAGTAAAAGACTTATGTCAGGCACTTGAACATCAGATTTAAAGAAACCACTAATATGTATTATGCATTATGAATATTATTAAACTGGAAGACAGCCTTTGAGTCATAACACCCTATATTATTAATATTCTCAGAGTCAAAAGTTCACATAATAAGGCTCATATGGTTTCATCAAATGTTTTTTTTTCTTTCTTTCTTTCAAAGTTATTTGTAACACATAATCTGACAGAAAATCAAATAAGCCATCGTCTGAAAGAAGGAGCATAACAAGGGAGCCATGATGACTTTATTACACTAACCTGAGATCAAGGTAAACTTGTTAAAATATGTCAATCATTTGACCTAGTTACTTAGTTTGTTTCTTCCTGTGACACAGTTTTACTTTAGGCCTTGATATGGTCAAGCAAAATGTTTATAAGTTTATTCCCAAAAAGCCACACATGAGGCATATAAAGTGTTTTACTATTTTCGACCTGGGGACATAATTTTTTACTACATCTGACAAAAATTCTAACTAGCTACTGTCAAGCTGAACATTCTGACCAAGGTTCTTCATTCTGATCAAGTTTTATCAGGCTTAAACATTGCTTAAAATGCTAAAAGGTTTTCAAATTTTACCTGGTGATCGAATTTTCACTCAACTGAACCCATTTTGACTTCAAATATTGCAAAGTTTAGCATTTTGACCAAGCTTCATCAAGATTGATTCATACATGTGCCTTCTTAAGTAGTAAGACATATTTTCTAGGATTCGACCAATTAGCCTAGTGTTTAACCTGCTTGACCCAGGTTCTAACTTGGTTTCAATATAAATATACAAAGTTTTATCACTATTGATTGAACTGTTTCCTGTAGAGTGGTTACAAGCCAAATGTTGACCATGAACAACACATGACACCTCATTTAAGACTAACCATAATAGCACAACTTGTAAAGGTCACCATGGCGTATTGAACATGGTGTCCGCCTAGCGACCGGGAGTTCATGGGTTTGATCCCCACCAAGGGACTCAACTTGTAAAGGTCGCCATGGCGTATTGGACATGGTGTCCGCCTAGCGACCAGAATTTCATGGGTTTGATCTTCACAGTGGGAGCTTTCTTTAGATCTCTCTCATAGACACAAAGTACTGGTTCTAGTCCCAGGAAACGGACTAATAATAAGCCTTAGGCTTTCGATGCAATCGAGCTAAATAAATAGGTTTAAACTTACTAAACTAACTTACTAAAGTAAGTTCTCAGGAAGCTAAACATGATTATTATGTTTGTTGGTCTTTAGTAAGACTTTCTTGTGCAAGGTTATGGATATTTAGTTCTAGAGTTTACAGAGAAAGTGGTCATTATCTCGAGGTTCCAGGTTCATACAGCTGACAAGGTTTCTCTCTTGATGACTGTACTCAGTCCTATCTTTTTCTGGGGTCTTGACTTTCTTCATTCTCTGCAATAGATAATATGTAAATATGTACGTTAAGTTTCAACTCTCTATCAGCAATAAGTGTTTAGTTATGGGTGAAAAAAGGAGTCCTTACTCAATATTCATTCAAAAATATCTGAACCAAAATATGGATTTGCACAAGTTCATATGCTAGGACTGTTCTTGGAGAATCTATATGGCTCCCCCAAATATTCCCATCATAAAGTTCGAGCATAAAAAAACCGACAACGGGCATTTATTCCGCAAATACTGGTCACCACAATTTTTTTCTTTTTTACCATCGGCGATTCTATGTGCCACCATAACTCCCAAGCATATAAAACAGACAAGGGACATTTATTCCGCAAATACTGATCAACGCATTTTTTGCATTTTTTTTATTCTTTACCATCGTCTACACATTTAGGGTAATCCAGTAGTGAAAGTTTGAGCGAATTTTGTCAAACAGCTGAAGACTTAAAACACACCATTTTGGGATTATATTGTTTAAGCAGAAAGACAGACAAATGACCATAATGCCGCGCAAACTGGATGCATAAAAATCGTGTTTATCTTATTATCATCACACATTAATGTCCTTCAACTGTAAACAATTGAGCAAGATCCAACCAGTAGTAAATGATAGATTGGAAACACAAGCTTCATGACAGACGGACACACGTACGTTAGGCGTACGTATGGACCAACGCAATGCTTAATACCTCCCTATCCGTGGTTGCGATAAGAAGAAAAAAATACCGCTAACTTATATGTACCTTAACTTTCTTCACTAAGTCACCCTTTTCGTTCAATTTCATCTTAGCTGCTTTCAGAGAAAAGACAGTCCTTGTCACAGTATTCTCTTCACTTTCTGCAAACATATTGATCATTGAAATTAAACAACCGTAAATACTACGTTATTTTTTCGACACCTTTGTTTTAGCCAAAATTATAATTTTTGGAGACTTTGTTTTCATTCATGATTCATGAGTTTAAGTCACATGTACCCTCCCACCTCCCCCCCCCCCCCCAAGATATATTGAATCTAAAAGTCTGATAAATCAATATACATTACCTCTTGCTGAAGGACTCATTGGCTGGACCACGCCACTGGATGAATCTTCACATAGAAATCTCTTTGGTTCCGCAAGAGTTGCACGAGAGCTCTCGCTTTTTTGTTTGTCTTTTTCCAAGAATATCTCTACAAAGTCATTATCTGAAGATTAAAAATTCAAAAGATAATAAATTGATGATGCAGTCAACTATGTAGAATACTGAATGCATCATAACAGAAAGACATAAGAAATGAAGAAACGATGCAAGTGTGTGAACTGTCATCTTGGATCAGATTGTCCAAAAAGTGTTGATTGTGAAACAACTGTATCTAATATAGAAATGTTCAGCACGTAAAGCAGTTTCACACTCAACACCAGGGCTTTTCCAACCTTTTAACCCTTTCCCACTCAGAAGCAAAGTGAAAATGGCAATGTGCAAACAGCATATCATTAGAACAAATGTTCTGACCAAGTTTCATGAATGTTGGACAATTAGTGTGACTTCTAGAGTGTTAACAATGTTTTATTATAGCCATAAAAGGAAAAATGCCCCGAGCCCTGGCGGCCATGTATTTCAACAGAACAGAACCTTTTTCATATTCATTCAACATATCATAAAAACTTATATTATGATCAAGTTTCATGAAGATTGGGCAATACATGTGACTTCTAGAGTGTTTACAAGGTTTTACTATAGCCATATAACTCAGGAAAAATGCCGCGCCCCCTGGTTACCATTTTTTTCAACCAACCGGAACCAGTTTCATACATATCCAAAATATCATTGGGAAAGATCTCCTGACCAAGTTTCATGAAGATCGGACAATTAATGCGGCCTCTAGAGTATTACCAAGGCAAATGTTCAACATCCTCAATATTTTCGCAATTAGATCAAATGGCGAACAACAGCCCGAGCCCCATGAGCCAACAGTTAAAGACGCACGACGGACAAAAGACGATCAAAAAAGCTTACTATGAGCACGTTGCGCTCAGGTGAGCTAAAACTAAAAATACCTGAGTCATCTTTTTCGGAGTTTGAATGAACATCAAGTTTTGAGTAAAGGTCCTTTTGTATTGTCTCTTCTCCCACAGTTGGTCTAGCACAATATTGGTCAACATTTGAAAGCTCAATCTCTTCCCTTGTCAGAAATACAGAATTTTGGAAGGCCAGTTGAGCTTGATCCTCGACATCTTGACGCATAACTTCATATTCTGTCTGCTCTGATTTAACACATTGGGAGGTGAAGCCATCTTGTTTGGTATAATCTTGATCCATCTGTAAACATCCTCTTTGTTCATATACTACATTGAAGGCATCTTGTTTGTTACAATCTGGTGTTCTCTCTTCCATTAGAACCTGTTCTGATTTGGCACACACAGAATACAAATCAGCAGCCGCATTATACCATTCATCAGTCTCGATTTTGACGCAAACACAGCTTAACTCACCTTGTTCTCGGTCTGAATTTAAGGTCACCACACTTACCCTAGCAGACATTGTGTTTACGCTACCTGTAGTTTGGGTTGTGGAATCAAAGTCCGTTGATCTTACTCTCGCTGTCCATGTCACTTTCCATGTCACTTTCCATATCACTGTCCATGTCACTTTCCATGTCACTGTCCATGTCACTTTCCATGTCACTTTCCATGATATTGCTTTCTTTCTTTCGTTTTGTTATTTTGAACTTTTTGGAGGCCAGAAGAGAACTCTATGTACGCGTCATTCTGGAAATAATTTACAGATAAAACATGTTGATTCATAGGCAATTTCATGAGATAGATATGGTCACAGCACTTATCAATCTGTAAAAATATTGCGAATTGTTTGACAATTACAATCATTATGTAAAGTGGTCTTAAAATCTTATCTTGATAAATTAGTTTTTTAAATATGTATGTATGGAAAATAATATTGTATACCATATAATTGATCATCTGCTATTTTAAAAATGTAACATATGTTTCAAATGCATGAGATATGTTAGCGGTCTTGAACACTTAATATTGAATCCTTTTAGACTTTATAACGGACATGGTAGCTCCTGCTCAGTTTTCGCATCTGCGCAGGCTGGTCTGGAGCTGCGCAGGTAGGTCTGGAGCTGCGCAGGCCGCATTTTGCATAAAATCTATTTTCGCATGACGCGGGTCATCTTCAGAGCTAAACCACATCCTATTTGATTTTTAATAAAACACAATATAGGTGTTTGTGCACAATTTAATAAATTTGAGTTTGTTAACATCAACCAACGATGTCACCTTTACAGGCTTTGTCGTGGAACGGCGAATATATACGGATTTGTTGTTACAAATATTCATTGATAACTTCTTTATTGTGTACATAATTATATGAAAATGTTAAAACTAACTTTATATGTTTACTTAGTATCATAAATAATTTTAGTCGTAATAAAATTAATAATAAACAAAGGCTATTGATCGTCTCATAAAATAATGATCAGTTTAATGTTACACGATGTGCAGTGGATGTCAATATTAAGGCTTGTGTCGAACTGCGTTTTAGACTGAGCAGATCCAAGGACATGTTCTTTAAAAACCTAAGTATTAATTACCAAGAACAAACATGCGTCAACATTCAACCAAACTTTGAACATATGCCTTTTCCTGAAGTAGTTTTTTTTTTACAGCAGTATGTAAGTAGACGCAGAAAAAAAATACTAAAACTGTTTGCCCATTGACTGCTATTAAAAAACTTTGCTTTTCGAAATCTTAAGTACTTTTTCATTTAAACATAAGTTATTTAAACACGAAATAAACGTATTATCCGAAACCAGCACACCAAAACAAAACTTAAAACGAATATAAAACACATGTACGTTAATGAAACCGTGCAATTATGGACGTGTTTTATTATTAATAATTATATAAATGTGAAGTGTTCTGATTAAACTGGACATAATGCATGTGCGTAAAGTGTCGTCCCAGATTAGCCTGTGCAGTTCGCACAAGCTAATCAGGGACGACACGTTCCGCCTAAACTTGATTTTCGGTAAGCAGAGACTTTCTTGAAACTAAAAATACCATAAAAGCGGAAAGTGTCGTCCCTGATTAGCCTGTGCGGACTGCACGGGCAAATCTAGGATGACACATTACGCACATGTATTAAGCCCAGTTTTCTCAGAACGCGACTCATATAAATAATTAATTTATAATTAGCTACAACTCGTACATCTAGCACGCATCTTGAATTCTAAGCAGTATCAAGTACAATAGTAAAATATCACCTCACTGAATAAATAACACACTACTAAAAATTAAAAAATAATAAGCGAAAAATGTACCCATGAATGCGCCCACAAGTAGGCATCTCCATAGATGGTTGTCCATCCTCACTACTATAGCAGCAACGAATGATTGCCGGATCTATTTGACAACAGACGGAACGTTAGCCTTAACACGCTCAACCGCATTCTATACATAGATGGTGACGTCACTACGTTATTGTCAGTAAGACCGTTGGGGAGGCGGAAAACTACAACGGGCGAGGCATGGTCAGGGGTGATAACCGCAAAAAAGGGTAAGGGTAAGGGTTAGGGTTAGGGGTCGGGTTACGGTTAGGGTTGGGTTTAGGCTAACCCAAACCCTAACCCGACCCCTAACACTTACCCAAACCCTAACCCTAACCCTCTAACCCCCCCTTTCGTAATACCATACCATGCCTCGCCCGTTGTAGTTTTCCGCCTCCCAGACCGTTGTGTACACAATGCGCTCAACCGTGACAGTAGCTATGGAATCCGGTGATGTCAATTATAAAATATTCAAGCTTTCTATTGAGGCGTTGAAAACTTCAAGCTTGGTTGTATTATGTTGAACATATTTATTAGACTTAACAATTAATATTGTATGTAATGTTATGGGCTAATCAGTGAAACATTAACTTTAACGCATGTAAAGATAAAATCACAATAACAAGCTTTCAGGTGTCAAACCAGACAAGTGGGGTTTTTAAAATAACATCAATAACATCAATAGGCACAACATGAATAATTAATTTAACGTAATGGACTAGTCAGTGAAACGTGAAAAGTCGCTGTTAATGCGTAAACGTATAATATCAACACAACACACCATTTAAATCCAGACAAGTGTTTGTTATAAATATCGACAAACGATACTTAACTAATTGTTTTTGTCCGTCAAACAAATAAGCCAACACAACTGTATCATGAGTAAAGGACTTGTAACTGTTATAATTGTGTTCTCCTGCCGACACGACTGAACGTTCGCTGTATATTACTATATTTTATATTTTGAATACATAAAGAATATTGGCGATCATAAATATATGTGTCGCGTTCTGAGAAAACTGGGCATAACGCATGTGCGTAAAGTGTCGTCCCTGATTAGCCTGTGCAGTTCGCACAGGCTAATCAGGGACGGCACTTTCCGCTTTATGGTATTTTTCGTTTAAAGGAAGTCCCGTGTTACCGAAAATCTTGTTAAGGCAGAAAGTGTCGTCCCTGATTAGCCGCATGATGCGGCGTCTCATCTGGGTCTGCGCTGTTTGCTAAAAGGAGTTTCTGTAAGACATATTCTAAATATAGAAATAAATAAACTAGACATCCCTTATTTTGGAAATAAATGGATCCAATTTAGAAGGATGGGAGAGTCCACTAGGCATAAATGGGTTAAAAGTGCTCGCGTGATCACGTTGGATCTCGACAATCCCAGCTAACAATCTATATAGGACCCACATACGATTTTGTCCTTTGTTTGGAGGCCCAAATGGGACCCATGTGGGCTGCATATTATTTGCTTATGCATTGATTTTCTATATTTGGGTAAAATTATTAGCAGTTAAGATCAAGTTAGTCATACATAAGTTGGATCTCGACCATCCCAGCTAACAATCTATATAGGACCCACATACGATTGTGTCCTTTGTTGGGAGGCCCAAATGGGACCCGTACGGGACCCATATGAGCTGCATATTATTTGCTTATACAGTGATTTTCTATTTTTGGGTAAAGGTATTAACAGTTTAGATCAAGTTAGTCATACATAAGTTTAAAAAATGTGTTTTCGATGAAACAAATAAAAGTATATATCTTTAATTCCTGATAGCAAAGTAGTATGGGACCTATATAGGTCCATTATGGGTATCCCCATACGGGCATGCCCATATAGGTCACAATTGACTCCTATATAGGACCCGTATGGGACCCATATAGGCTTCATATAATTTGCTTATGCATTGATTTTCTATTTTTGAGTAAAATATTAGCAGTTTAGATCAAGTTAGTCATACATACGTTTTAAGAAATGTGTTTCGGATGAAATAAATAAAAGTGTACATCTTTAATTCCTGATAGCGCAGTAATATGGGACCTATATGGGACCCTTATGGGTATTCCCATATGGGCAAGCATATATAGGTCCCAAATGATTCCCATATGTTAGTATCTCATCAATAATAGTATCGCTAAATTCAGCAATACAGGAAGATAACTCTCAAAAAGATCACAGACCTAATACAACTATCACTTTTCGTAGATGACAGCGCAATATGGGCTACATCTTAACCCATTTATGCCTAGTGGACTCTCCCATCCTTCTAAATTTGATCAAACTATTTCCAAAATTAGGGATGTCTAGTATATTTATTTCTTTATTTAGAATATTTTTTACAGAAATATTCCTTTAAGCAAACAGCGCAGACCCTGATGAGACGCCGCATCATGCGGCGTTTCATCTGAGTCTACGAATTTGCCAAATCCTTTTTTCTAGACGCTAGGCATAAATGGGTAAATCGCCGAAATTTATTATAAATATATAATTCATACTAAATTAAAAATAATAGTACAATGATTTATTATACTGCCATAGAGAACTGGAGCAAACCCTTTGGTTTCCAAATAAATCCAACAAAAACTTAAGCCAGAGTCATTTTATTTTTCGTAAATCAAATAAACAAATGACGCAATACGATAAACCACTTCCGTTTCATGATATTATCGCTTTTCTTAAAATGGCATTGGATAAACATTTAACGTGGATGGACCACATACTTTAAATAATGGTTTGTTTCCAAATGGACCTCAAAGGGACCTTTTCGCGTTGCGATAAATTGACAAATTTGAAAAAAAAAGTTTCAGATTTGAACAATTCCATTGTAGTTATGTTTTTTGGAAGGAAACAGTCATACTGAAAATTCACCATGCGCTAAAATATCCATAATATTCATCGTTTGATGATTTAAAAACCTGACAATTATAAAGCATTACACACGCAAAACGATTGTATAGTTTTGAAAGTTCTGTTGTTATCGTTACATTTTGTGACATTGCTATATATTGTGATGAAAGTATTATATTTTGTGAGGATTGCTTATACGACTGTTCGGCTAGCGCAGTGGTTGGTACACTCGTCTCTCACCTAGGCGACCTGGGTTCAATTCCCGTTCCCGGTAGCATGAGAGTATGGTTCGTAGTCACCATTTCGGGCAGGAGAGTTTCTTCCGGGTTCTCCGGCTTCCCCCCCCCCCCCAACACAAGAGCACACACAAAAAAGAACAATATTTCAGTAACAGCGAAATAGTTGGACATTGCAGCAATAATTCAAAATTCGTCCCAACGTTCGTGAGTCTAGTAAGTTCATTTATCTCCTATGCCCACGGCGCAATCCCTTACAAAGAACGCGTTAGTGACGTATAAAAACATCGTATATGTCTATGTGTCTGGTAATGAAAACATGAAAAAAAATCTGAAGGTATATTCAACAAAAGCAATATATGTTGTGTAGGGCATGCCAGCGGAACTAATTAAGCGGACCTGGTGGATTCTATCCCGTCCGCGCGACTTGACTCGGTTGACATGATCGATTGCAACAAAAATAATGGTGGTGGTTTTCTCTTGTCTCGTGTGATAACTTTGATATGCTACTTCGTTTCTTACTATATGCTAGATTCGCATATGCTCTTTTGGGTTTGCTAAAAATGCGTATGTTTTTAAGTTCATCATCTAACCCTTTTTGCTACCTTCCCTTTTAGAATATGCCCTAACACGTTATGCCATACTAATACCTGCACGGAACACAAAAAAGGATAAAATACTGCTCGCAGGCAAGTTTTTTTTTGCTACAACGCTACCACAACGAGTAGGGTCAATGCACATAGTAATTATTTTGCGCAGTTGATACTAACTTTTACCAACTAACCTCTCCTCCGCAAGGGACGTTACACGGGGTGCAGTGAATCGGTGCTATACACCGGGCAATAAAAGGTACCAGGGTTGCGTCTGGAATCAAGGCGTCACCTGTATTCCGCTCCAAACACCAAAAACACTTCTTTTAGGCGGAGAGTACATAATCAAGAGCCAAGAACAGTATTCATATTATACTGATTAGTAAAAGGTATTTAATAATATTTCAATCGAATAGTATTCCGTTTACCCTTTTTATATTTACACCTCTTTTAAAGGAGCCTTTTCACGTTTTGGTAAATTGGCAAAATTGAGAAAAAAACAGTTTCAGATTCTCAAATTTTCGTTGTAGTTATCATATTTGTGAGGAAACTGTAATACTGCACATTTACCATGCTCATAAATATCCATTATATGCATCTTTTGACGAATAAAAAACCCGAAAATTATAAAGCGTTGCAACGCGAAACGATTTATTCACTGGGGCCTGACGAGGTCAAAGCGTAGTCCGTTTCTCTACGACGTCGGGTATATGTTTTACTACGAAACCTTTTGTCAATACACTACTTAATCAGGCGAGTTTCATCTTTTCTGGTATTTATTTATTAGAGAACGGAACATCCAGTAATGGTAGGTACTTATTTTCAAAACAAACTAATAACAAATGCGCGTAGTTTCAACCTTTACATTTATTTTGAGCTAAAATCGAAATATTTTGATTTGAAGTAATGCATAAGGTGGTATTCTGTTAAAATAGCCAATTACAGTAACTTAATTGAAACGAAACTACATGGTACTTTGATTCACTGTACATTATACATTTCAAAGTACAAAACAGGTTACGAACATATATTTTAATTATTCAAATGCTTTGTTTCAAAGGAAATTACACGTCGCTTTATATATAGGTTTTGCACAGAGTATGTATTGGTTGTGCAACGAAGTACAAATATAATGTATGGGTTACTCAATGAAGTTTCTGTATCCATTTCAGGACATACAGGGCTCAATATTAAAGGTAGTCCGACTGTCCGGGACAACCAAAGTTTTAGTCTGGACAAGTTAATAAAGAATTTTCTAGTCCGACGGGACAAGTGGTCGTTATAATTTAATTACTTAGAACAAATGCCTTTAAATCCGTTATTTCTGTGGAGTATCCACCCTTTTTTTTAAATATATATTTTGTTTACGTTTAAACGACAAAGCACGAGATATTCCGATAGTTACATGGGATACTACACCGTACTGTTTACAATGGAAGCAACCCTTAAGATTTTTCTTTGTTTTTGTCAGTTATTTTGGCTTTGTATAATGTTTAAAAAATCAATAATATCCAGTTCTCCTGTTATCTAGTCAGTTCTTTTTGTATTGAAATTGCCAAAAATTATGTTAACATGTATTTTGAATGATTTAAGTTTTTATGATTTGAGCTTTTTGTATTATTTAATTATTTTGCAAAGAACTGAGCAAAATAAGATATAATGGTCAGGACAAGCTGCTTTCTGGTCAGGACAAGTGAAGTTTTGGTCTACTTATCCGACTGGACAAGTGGCTCCAAAAGTTAATGTCGAGCCCTGACATAGCACATGCAGTTTGCAGTTACTGCAGACTGCCATCTCCCATTGCGAAATATGCCGTTTGGTGAATTCCATGATCTAGATCCAAAGTCTACTGGTGTACTAATGGCTGGTGACATACATAGAGAATACTAGGTTAGCGTTGAATACAGAGAAGTTTATGTTGCGAGGCTTAGAACGCCGGGAGCGCGAGCCTTGGCGAGCGCTTTCGGTGTTCGAGCCGAGCAACATAAACTTCTCTGTATTCAACGCTTATCCTAGTATTCTATTTATCCCATTTGATTTTTTTCAACGTGACATTTAACATAAATAGATTTAATAACCTTAACAATACTTTTAATTTAGTCTTAAAAGCGCTTAAAATCTAACAAATGTAACCATGCGTAGTGATATACATGTATTTGTTCTGGTACGAAAAATAGTCTTTCAAAATTCACACACAAACTGTAAAACAAGTAAAAAATATCACCATATGCCTCGATTCAATTTTACGCAGTATGCGAACTGTAACACATTACGACCGCGAAAAGAAGATTTTACTTTACTATAATTCATTTTATTTTCGAAAGAAAATGATCACAATCCAATATGGCGGCGATTGCTCCTGACAAAATTATGTCGATGTCAACATACATGTATACCATCGACGACCTAGTTCTGGCTACCATAACTTTAAATGTCGCTTTTTATGATTTTTGACTGGCGCGACTTTGTACAGGTCTGTCAATACTATATAAACTGTACGCTGAAGTTTCTTTAGCTATCGACGACCTTGACAATTTTGACGAGTAAACAGACAATTGCAGCGACTGACACTTTATTTGACTTAATATACAGGGCAATACGTTTTCCGACTTCGGCCGACGAATTTAAGGACGCACAGAACGTGTTTTTTATATAATGTTATGGGTATGCCGTGTGTGATCCGATGCATCAATCGCGCCCATGTTAAAATCATTTCGCCGAGAACAGGGAACGACAAAAGTACAAACAAAACCAAAACACGTTGTAAGTATTATCTTACCTTTAATTATCCATTTTAAAATCCATCTAATATTCCATTTAACTCAATTATTGACGATTTTGCATCTAGGGTCTTTAATAATTATTTTAGCATAGTTAAATAAATACCCTTATGCCATCCTATCACTATATTCAAATGAGTTTATGAACTCAATAAACTTTCTTCTTCGTCACACGCTACGTCATGTACTCTACATTTAATACTGCTGTTCAAATGAACCGGAGCAGTTTATCTAATAATAGCCGTTGGTAAACTCGGTTGCATTTGCAGATTTCTGCATACAAACATGATTATGTTTAAACTTGCACAATGTTTTATTTATCTATCGTAAATGCCCTTATTGTACAAGAAAATAATTAAATATACAAATACACAAAAAATTGAAAACATTCCAATACACAACAGAGTAGAAAATACCCGTGTACAAAATGGGACGTTCCCAATTCCTGTGTGGTGCTAATTTTACCATCTTTATACTTTACACAGCTCTATGCCTAACGTGAATTTTATAGGAAAGCAAACATTGCAGATTATTTATGAATTTTGCGATATGTGTATGGCTTGCTGTACATTCTAAACTTTTAAGTTAAATGTCAAAAGTATATGCATGGATTAAAAACAATGCATATTACACGAATAAGGAAAATGTGATCAATTGACAATTCAGATATGTCGATATACAGTACATGTAGAAAACACGTGAAATAAGTCGCGTTTATAATAAATCGTCAAAAAATGGGGAAAATGACGCAATAAGTATGTCATTTTATGACGCCATCAATCAGCTGATTCATTATACGGATTGCGAAAAATTATGGCATATGACTAGATTTAAAGGTTGAAGGTCGTATAATTTTGAAACTTAAGTTTTTTCGACGTTGTTTCTTATGAAAAATCATTCAGTGGTAAAGTAAATATAAATAAAAAATAACAAAACAAAAATCGTGTAATTTTATATTTTATTTCAACATTTCTTTTGGTGAATATATCATTATATATATTTTTCTGCAAAATATGCACATTTTCTTCCAATGGGTGACCTTAAAATTCGATCAATGTACCAAACAATATTGACCTAATTTTAGCGCATATCGCATGACGTCATTTGAAAAGTAGTCCGTGCACGCGACAGGTATATTCCACAGTGTTGAAGACAGGCACGTATATTCCACAACGTGTTATACCGTCAATGTCGCGGTGAAAATGGGATAAAACATGCGATTGAGACAGCCAGCTATCTGATCCAGACAAGACTTAATCCAGACAGGCAAGTGTTCCCACAAAATATACTTCTTTTTAGAAACTCGGCCTAAATGTCGCTCTGTACATCAGATCGTATGGCTTAAAAGAGAATCCATTTCAGTGGACAATGTTTGAATTCTTCAAATCAGGCCGAGCCTCATCGCATTGTCGCCGTCGTACTATCGCGTTATCCTACTGTCGTCATCGTATTATCGCATTGTCGCCATCGTACTATCGCACTGTCACTGTCGTATTGTCGCACTGTCGTCATCGTATTATCGCACTGTCGCCATTGAACTATCGCACTATCACATTGTCGGATTGTCGCCATCGTAATACCGCACTGTCGCCATTGTATTGTAGCACTGTCGTCATCGTATAATCGCACTATCGCATTGTCGTCATTGTACTATCGCACTGTCGCCATCGTATTGTCGCACTGTCGTCATCGTATTATCGCATTATTACCATCGTACTATCGCACTGTCGACATCGTATTGTCGCACTATCGTCATCGTACTATCGCGTTATCGTACTGTCGTAATCGTATTATCGCCATCGTACTATCGAACTGTCGTCATCGTATTGTTGCACTGTCTTCATCGTATTATCGCACTGTCGTCATCGTATTATCGTATTGTCACCATCTTACTATCCAATGTCGCCATCGTTTTGTCGCACTGTCGTCATTGTACTATCGCTTGTTGTCATTGTACTATTACACTATCGCATTGTCGCCCTCTGGATTTTAATGTGTAACCACGATGACCCTAACGGTATTCCGTAGCATAGCCACAGGCTGATGCTCTGTTCATGTTTTAGTTTGAAAACATGCGTATGGTTTCCTTCGGATGCAGACATTTTCGAATGCGAACATCTAAAGCATCAAAGGTGTATCCAGCAAACAGGCTCCACAATTCGTGTGAAGACACTCAAGTAAAAACATCACCCGTCTGTTGGACCAGCTTATATTTATCTTTAGCAGATTTACTCGATCATGCCTGTAACAGTTTTATCAAATTGCAGATTGAAATATATATATGTTCTTTTAGACATCATTATCGATTTAAAGTAGTGTGACAAATACAGAGCTCCAAATAAAAATTTGGTCAAATTCTTATTTACTCCCTATTTTAAAAAATAATTTATATTTCCCCCCCTAATTAAAAAATTAATTCTTAAAAATATATTACCAAATATGTTTTTATTTATTGTTTTTGACACATCAACATTTTGGTTTATAGTCTTGGAAATGTTTTTTTTTGCCTTCCATGCTTCGATACACCGCTTCGGTCGGCCATTTTGATTTTTTATGTAAAACGGTCACTGACACTTCGGCTTCGGTCAAAATGGCCTTTTGGTCGCCGTTAAAGTCATATCAAAAAAACATTATTTAACATTTAATTTTAATGACATTTTGAATAGGTATACAGTGTATTACTTGTGCATAAAAAATACGATAGGTGTGATTAAAAATGTACAATAAGCAGTAATGACTCGCCTGCAATACTAGGAGAACAGAATCGAGACCGTTTGGCCTTTCGACCGTTCTTAGGTGTGGCTCTTCCTCACAGCAAACGCTTGAATGACGTTGCCTTAAAGTTGTAATGAGCGCCTAAACGAATCAGAACCGGGATGAAATGTTTACCGTATATAATTTGCTACTGGAAGTTTTACGCACGTTCAAAAATTTAAAATTCGCGTTTTATTTTTCAATGCGTAACTTTACGCAAAGATTTTAAATCTAAATCGTTATTAAGAAATTTAATTCGTTTTTTACGCATTTACGCATGTTATCTGGAGCACTGCAAATAGACACATTGCTCATGATGACGAATGTCTGCGTTTCTCACAAGTTTTTCAAAGTACGTCTGCTACAAGACGCAAAATATACGCCTGCAGGATCATAAGAGATAAATACCGTGATACTATATATAGTTCCGCACCATTCACATGCTAAGGGAAATAGTAACATACACTTCAAAGTACAAAAAATACAGATCAAGTAGAAGATGGTACTACGTCGTTTCAGCAAAATCCCCCAACAAAGTATTCAGTTTGCGACTTTCTCTTCTAACAGGAGCGTATTAATTCCAACCCAACCTTATTACTTTCGCCTTTGAGAGATAACCAGACCGTCTTCTGGAAGAAACGCATACACGCTAAAGCGTTGTCGTAGCAAGGCATATACCTATGCTGCCAGACACATGATCATGCCTAATAATACTATTCAGCCTTTATTTCTAATAACTGGGTCACCCTACACATTTCTGAACACATCAGTGGGTTAGCGATACATAGATCAATATGGAAATTGTAAAATTGTGTCAATTAAACACAGTTGTAAACCTTAATTGCATTGTTTAAATTGAAACTTGACTTCGGTTTGATAAATCAGCAGTATATTTCATGTTTAACCGCAAACACCAGACACATATTGCAACATAATTTGATGTAACAGACCCTATGAAATGTCATTGTGCTTAAATTTAGAGGGTTTTTTTATTAGAAAAGCATAATCTTACCTGTTTAAAACAAAAAAATTCGACTTTTCTGTTCTTCGATGACATGTGTATTGACACACATTTTCATAGTAGAACGTATACCCGACGTCGTAGAGAAACGGAATAGGCTTTGACCTCGTCAGCCCCCAGTGTTATTTATAGCCACGTCTACATGTACGGAATCCTAGCTCGCATACATCAACAACTACAACAACAAAAAAAAATACATAAATACTGAGCGAATTGGAAGTGACGTTTGGCAAGTTTTCTAGGCCGTTTAGAAAGGAATTGTAGCAACACTCCGATAGGTATTTAGTTTTATCGTATGGATATTTTGTTCTGAAATAAAACTAAATAAGTATGCATAATTTTTTCCTTGTGCGTTTTCAAGGCCGTTTAGAAAGGAATTTTAGCAACGCTCCGATACGGCGATAGGTATTTAGTTTTATCGTTTGAATATTTTGTTCTGAAAGAAACTAAATAAGTATGCATACATTTTTCCTTGTGTGTTTTCAAGGCCGTTTACCAAGAAGGTGTTCCCAAAAAGGCCGCACCAAAAGGCCGCATAAGTGAATGAAAAAGTCCTCATGGTATATACCAGAAAGGCCATACACTATGTTTTATTATCATTGAATAGTTAAGCTGAATATAATTATCATATATATTAAATAGTCATATTAATTCTGGTTTTAACTGTTTTATTAGTCTACTTAAAAGCCGTTAATTTTATCCAATTATCGCATATAAATTGTTCGTAAGTCACAATATTTTTCCTTGAATGATTGATATTTCAGTTTTTTCATTAAAATAATACGTTTTCTACATATTTAAGTAATTATTGCATCTGACATGTTATTTAAAATGCCGACGAGTTACTTATGTTGTCATTTGCTGCCATGTGTTTTTATGCATAAATAAATAGCAAAAAGCAAGTCCAATTTTGTATGATTACAAAAAACAAATGGTGTTAAATAGGATTAGTTTAGTTTGCAAAGAAAAAAAATGGCTAACTTTTAGACAAGGCAGGCAGGGTGGTCAACATGCCCTGTGCATCTGTCGATTTGGGCGCAAACTTTGCGAGCATTATTGACCGATTGTACGCAATAAATTTCGTAAATTACTTAATATTTTATATTATAAAATAGTTGAAGTTCGATGTCAAATTTTACCATGATCAAGCGTATAGACACTATATCATCATACATCATTGGAAAGATAAATACATAATCTTTTGAAAAAAGCATGTCATTAAATTCTATACGTTGTTACTCAAAATATTTACCTTGTAATAGGCACACCGGTTTCGACAGCTATGGAGTTGGCCATTTTGGGCTCAAATAGTATGACCTACATTCAAAGCCGGGAACCATCGACAGAAAAAAGTAGAGCACAAAAAATGGCTTTTTTTCTTATTGATAACAAATATACCTTCAATTTCATACCAAAACATACCATTTTCAACTTTTCAAAACCGTAATTTACCTCTCGGTGTTAGTCGGTCATCAGCGACAGAACGAGTGCAATCTCACCTTTCACAGCGGTTGTTTACCATTTTTGTACAGAAACCGCGACCACCGAGATTTTAAAAACTCTGACTTACAGTGAGGAAAATTGAATGTATTTTTTGAGAAATACCGGTAGTATGAGATTCCATTCGCCGCAGAATTAGTAACAGCATAACTCTCGGGAAATAACCACTACCAAAAGTTTCATATTGTACTCGCGGCGGTAGAAGCAAGGTAAAAGAACACGAGGAGAGGGGGATAACCCACGGGGACAATATAACCTATAATATAAGTTTGAAATTCATTTTATATTATTTTCAATGACCATTTTATTGTATATATTAACGTTAAGTCCTATCCTTACTGTTACTGTAAAAAGACATTGATGTCAGATTTTACAATGATCAAAACGTGTAAACAGGGAAGTTTAAAATAGCTATAAGGCGTGTGCGCTGACACGGATGACATATGAACACCATCAGCATGTTAATCATCTATTCCATTGCTTTTATCATTTGATGGAACGGCCTGTTTCGCGCTGGCGTATTCCCTTGTAATGCTTGATAACGACTCCTCTTGGGTCATTGTGTACTTACTATCTTACTGACAATAACGTAGTGACGTCACCATCTATGTATAGAATGCTCTTGGGTATGATGATGTATCGCTTCAAAACATTAAAAAAAACTTGCTCTGTGTTTGTGTTTTGAAGTCTCTAAGATCTATCTATCCATTTCGAAATGTGATTGTGAATAATTTGTTAGATAGTTGAACGTGTCCCAGAGTCCCAGTCAAATTTACCTCACTTTGACTCATAGCACATTTGGATGAGTTTTAAATCATAGCGAAAATCAGTAGGTGAAAACGAGCCCTGATGTACGTGTCTTTATGTGGCGGATTTTTCATTTATCAAATTGTATACTTAAACACGCATAGTAACCATGCTCAAAAACAACAGTACTTTGTTTCAGTATATTATTCAGTTGGAAAGATTCTATTTTGAGCCAATGCTCAGATTAAAAAAAAAACACGTTTTAATCATAAAGTTGAATATTTTTAAGTACGGTCATTCTATGCTCTCAGGGCTTATGGTTTTCTTCTAAATATTGTATTGCATCATATTGCTATTGAGCTTTGTCTCTTTTTTGAATTGTCAATGGTCCCGCATGACAGATACACGTCTATGATGTTCATGACATGTTAAGTTTCGACTGATAAGTAAAACGACTAAAATTCATGCTATGATGACATGAAATGAAACGAAACGGACGCATGAATGTCTTGTTTGATTCGTGTGGGAGTTTGGAAGATTGCGTTGCTTTTCTTTACTGTGTTTATTAATTAATGTCCATTGATCACATTATTCCTGCAAATCCAACTATTTTAACCTTAATCATTTCTGATCTTATCGCGCTTATCAGGTTACAATATACTAAATCTTTTGGGTGTGCAATTCTATATTCTTTAAAAACCTGAAAATCATTTATAAGAAGACACAATTCTCTGTGTGGGCACTTGCCATGACTTTATTTTAGAATGTTTCTTTGTGCATGTGGTAGGGAAAACATTGATGTTTAACAGAAATTCACCTATTTGCTTGAAGGTTTGAGACTACATGAGACGTTGACAGATGGCGGGAAACCCTCATCCACTGGTACGAACCCGGTAAATAGATGGCTGTAAAACAGTGACCGCTGATTCGCATCGAGTTTTTTCTTGCATATCGCATGGCCACCCTTTTTATTGTCTAAATCATTGCGGCTTGGAATGCTCTTTAAGAAAAGGTATGGTTATGGGGGGTCTCTATGCGCAAAAGTTTGACTTTATTTTTTGTTGAAGTTATTGCTTTTACATTGAATTTGTGTAGGAAATCTTTTGGTATATTGTGATCTTAACTAGCTTTATGTAAAAATGAAATATCATCTGTAAGTGCAAAATATGACTGGGAAAGCTGATATTTGGTCATTTCCTAGCAAAAGAGAAGAATATAAGTGCCTTAAATGCATGAATTCGGATAATTTGACCTGGAAAAGTTGTTTTTCAAGTTGACCCCACCCTAATATAGCCAAATAAGGGCTAAATTGCATTCCGACTTGAATTCAAAGGCATATTGGTTGACCGTGTAGCGTTAGTGTGCTACATGAAGTCAAAATTCAACGCCAGGGACTCCGTGATCCAGTAACGCAACAATAGCTTGTGCATAAAGCATGAACATTCAAACAGAGCCCCATTTCACCGACATGGAATGGCTGACATTTTTACAGTTTGGACAGTGCAGCAGACACTTAATTAAGGCAGCCTTCATATTTAGTACAATCATAAACATAACAAGGTTTATTACTTCATATTATTCATAGAAATACTCTAAAAATACTTAAATTAGTATTTTTTTTTCCATTTTATATCTATTTTTTATTGGGAATTTTGACTTTTTCAGGTAGAGGAATGTCTGCGACTAAGCCGAGGGCCACTGGATAAGATTTCTTGATGGCAAAACAGGTAATAATACTAAATTATTATCATGTACACAAGTAAATAAGCATATTAATGATGCTTAATGTGTGAAATACTGTCATAATCAGGTTTGTGGTCACTCAAACCCTTGCCGTCATGCAATTCCCCGTGCAGTTTGTATGGATAGTTCCGCGTCCTGACACGTAAAGCTCGTGCTTTGTTGGAAGCAGAATTTGGCACTTAACAGGTTTATCCCTGTTTCTAAGCATGTATGCAGTGCATCTGAGTTGATATGCTACTTGTTACCCTACAATTAGCTTGTATTTGGTATTGTTTTCTCACAATATGCTTACAGTCATGGTCCCGGCTTGAAAGGATGTAGCGTCCGACTTAAACATAGGATTGTTGTAGCAAGTGTCCCCTTCATCATTTACCTTAGAGGGATCTTTTTGCCAAAATGTGGCACTTTCGGCAACCAGTTTAGTTTTTTATTTGGTACATGCTTCTCTCATTCAGTGATTTAAGGGAAGTATTGACCTTATTCGCGTGTCTTTGCATACAAAGGTGACATGAATCAATGATATTTGTTGTGCGGAGAATTCTGCGGGAAGCTGTGTCCTCAGAAGATGTACTAGAAACCTCTTTTAGGAAGCCTGCATTGATCTGAGCTGCCTTTCTGCCTCTGTTACTTCATGGAACTTCATTTCTAAGCTAATAATGCTCCCCCAACATATATGTATCTTGTTCATTTTAACCTTCCTTCCAGTCTAAACCCCCAAAATGAGCATTTTTGTCTTTCGTTCAGTTATAAACGCCCATTTTGACCAGATTGCCACCATAAAAATAGTAAAAAGTACTTATTTTGTGCCAAAAATATGAAATTTTGTATTCTCTTGAACCTCTAAATGACAGCTGGCAGTGCATATTGACCATCTGCTGCAGTTTAAAGGCATCCATGGCATTATATGCTAGAATATATCATTTGCAGCTGGTAAATAAATGGGCTCCGAGCAACAAGGCGCTTTCAAGATTTCACACTTTTATTAGTGTGAAACAACAAGTTATAGGAAGCTTATTGATTTCTACACTTTAAAGTATCTTTGATCTCTCATTTCTGCTAATTTGTTGTTTGTCTTGGATGAAATTGGATTTTTTTGCTTTGAAATTGGCATTTTTTTTTGGGGGGGGGGATTAAAAAAACAACACAAAAAATACATTATCAAAATTGCTTGGAGTGAAAATATCTAACAAGTTCATTCTTTCCCCACCCCGCATAAGCCCCACGTGCCTGTCCATATTGTTTGTTTTGGTATTTTGTTGCAGATATTGAACACAACAGCTTTAAATCTTAAAGGGACATTTAAGCTTTAACAGGCCTTAAATCGCCTTCTTCGGGCCGAAAACACCCGCATGTGAAAATGTGATATAAAATGGCCAAATGGACAGATAATCCAGCCAAACTTAACATATTGGTGCAATATGAATAGGAAAATAATAATATGCAAGAAAAACACATTTTATTTAGAACATATTTCTCCAATAGGTTACAATATACTAAATCTTTTTGGAGTGCAATGCTATACTCTTTAAGAACCTGAAAATCATTTATAAGAAGACACAATTCTCTGTGTGGGCACTTGCCATGACTTTATTTTAGAATGTTTCTTTGTGCATATGGTAGGGAAAACATTGATGTTTAACAGAAATTCACTCATTTGTTTGAAGGTTGGAGACTACATGAGACTTTGACAGATGGCGGGAAACCCTCATCCACTGGTACGAACCCGGTAAATAGATGGCTGTAAAACAGTGACCGCTGATTCGCATCGAGTTCTTTCTTGCATATCGCATGACCCCCCCTTTTTTATTGTCTAAATCATTGCGGCCTGGAATGCTCTTTAAGAAAAGGTATGGTTATGGGGGTCTCTATGCGCACAAGTTTGACTTTATTTTGTGTTGAAGTTATTGCTTTTACATTGAATTTGTGTAGGAAATCTTTTGGTACATTGTGACCATCAGACAGCCGAGCGGTTTTATCGTTCAATGGTAGGGGATAAATGCGAAACGATCGGTTATCAGCGAACGTTCGTTGTAACTGAACGCACTAGCTGCCTGCACCCGATTGTATAAACAGTTAAACCGGCGGTTAACCACATACCGGCGGTTAAAAGTCGGTAACATGTTGGTTACTGGTCGGTTAGCGTTTGTATAAAATTTGGTTAGTTATACCGATCGGTTAAAACCCAGTTAAAACATACCCTGCTTCCCTAGGTGGGTAAGTACAAGTAACCGAGGAGTAACTTACACAAAATGGCCGCGGCGCGCGACATTATAAAAGCGAACCATCGACGACCTTCACAATTTCGACGAGTAAACAACAAATTGCAGCGACTGACACTTTATTTGACTTAATTTACAGGGCTATACGATTTCCGACTTCGGACGACGAATTTAAGGACGCACAGAACGTGTTTCTTATATTCCGTTATGGGTATGCCGTGTGTGATCCGATGCATCAATGGCGCCCATGTTAAAAACAACAAAAGTACAAACAAAAAACAAAACACGTTCGAACTAGTATCTTACCCTTAATAGTCCTTTAAAATCTATAAATGATCCATTTAATTCCATAATTGACGAGTTTGCATCTAGGGTCTTTGATAATTATTTTAGCATAGTTAAATAAAGACCCTTATGCCATCATATCATTATATTCAAATGAGAACTCAATAAACTTTCTTCTTCGTCACACGCTACGTCATGTACTCTATGTGCATTACTGCTGTTAAAATGAACCGGAGCAGTTTATCAAATGTGTCGTGTTCTGAGAAAAAATGGCATAATGCATGTGCTTAAAGTGTCGTCCCATATTAGCCTGTGCAGTTCGCACTGGCTAATCAGGGACGACACTTTCCGCTTTTATGACATTTTTTGTTAAATGAAGTCCCTTCTTAGCAAAAATCATTTTTTAGCGGAAAGTGTCGTCCCTGATTAGCCTGTGCGATCTTAACAAGCTAATCTGGGACGACATTTTACGCACATGCATTTTGCCCAGTTTTCTCAGAACACGACACAAATAATAGCCGTTGATGAACTCGGTTGCATTTGCAGATTTCCGCATACAAAGATATATTTTAACTTGAACAATGTTTTATTTGTCTATGGTAAATTCCCTTATTGTACAAGAAAGTAAGTAAGTTTATTGTAAACATAAGCCAAATTAGAAGAAAAGTCTAGCATGTTACGACGACCTTGTATAATTTTTATGTTACATCTAGAATAACTAGAAGAATAGACGTATTTGTAAGCACTCTCTTGCAGTTTGGAAGCACCAGGGATTCCGCTAAATGATGCAAATCCCGACATCATTATCAATTTGTCCCTGGTCATTTTGATGAACTCATAGTTAAAATTTACACTTTATTTTATTGTGAATTCATTTGTAAATGAATTTGATAACAAAAAATACATGTCGCTGTTTATAAGCGTGACACTTCGCGCGAAAATTACGTCTTAAGAAAATGCATTGTGGGAATGTTTTGGTTAAATTACCGGTGGTTAAATTCCACTATGCGCGGTTAGGTTACTTTGCGGTATATCGTGTTTATACAATCGAGTTACACTGAAGGTTACTATACCTGAATAACCGCAAACTTACCAAGGTTTGAATGTTACCGAGCGGTAACTTTAACCAGCGTTTATACAATCGGGTGCAGGACGTTGAAAATATATCTAGACTGGGTGTGTTTGTGTAGTGCATTATTTTACAATGCTCAGAAGTTCATTCGCACGCGTGCGTAACACAGTTTTAAGACTTGATTACAATGTTTGTAAACACAGTGAGAAAAGTTTAACATCTCAAATGCAATGCCCAATTTATATAGTTTTTTAACCGAGTTACAATTTCACAATTTGTAACCGGGTTAAAATTTCAGCAATTATAGTTTAGGTACATTATTATGTAAATTTTAAATTGATAATAAAAAGACATCGGTATTTAAACGTCGAAAAATGTCACCTCAAATGACAGTGTGGTTTAATACCTTAATAATTCAAAAATTATTGGTGGATTCATTAGGTTAGCTAAATGGCCACGTTAATTGCTTAATTAACAGTAATTAATTAACTGTATTATTTAAAACATAATTCGATTAATAGCTAAGAATATAAACCTACACATTTCAATAAATTTCCAAATGTTTCAAAATACTTATAAATCATCCCAGTTTTTCCGAAACGTATTATTAAATTTTCAAATCGTGTTGTTTTTAAGACGGTTGTGGAAATGTTTGCATAGCCATTTCAGCTAGTATTATAGCTAATAGTGTTTGCAATATTCAACCATTTATGCCTAGCTTCTAGAAAAAAGGCCTTGGGAAACAGCGTAGACCCTGATGAGACGCCGCATGATGCGGCGTCTCATCAGTGTCTGCGCTGTTTGCTTAAAGGAATTTCTGTAAGAAATATTCCAAATATAGAAAAAAGTATACTAGACATCCTTCATTTTGGGATATAAATTGATCCAAATTAGAAGGATGGGAGAGTCCACTAGGCATAATTTTGTTAAATGTTTTTGTAAGGCAGGATGGAGTGTGACCAAGCAAACACTGACGCACAACTCAACTCAACTCAACTCAACTCAGTTTATTAAGTAAATTGTTGGCCCAAAATACACAGTATTTAATACAAAATATAACACATTTTTGTAGTTGCGAACACATCATCTTAATTCTACAATATCTCAACATATTACATTGTGTTAATGTTACATTAAAATGTATCAGCTTATTTAATTTTGTTCAATAGATGGTACACATACAAACACAATTTCAATAGTGTGTCATTATCTGTTTTGCTCATCAGATTATAAAAGTCATGTACAGTATTTCCACCCATATACCAGTTATATAGAAATTCTTTACGACAACGTCATATTTACTACATTGAAAAAAAACACGTGGTATTCACACTCAATAATAGATCATTTTTTCTCGTTAGAACAAAAATTACGAATTCTCAATTTATATGCAAGTTGCAACTGCCTACCAATTTCAATAGTTAATTTGTGATTGTAGCATCTAAACTTGGCAAAGGCTATCTGATATTTTAGCGGAATTTCCAACTGCAAATATCTTTCGGTGTTAAGTAAAGATTTATAGTTTGTATAGTTCTTATAATGGTTACCTCTAGATGCATTGTTTAAGTCACTCTTCCAATTTTGCGTGGGGCAATCGATTATACGCTGACGAAAATTACATACAAATAAGTCTACGTTGCCAACATCCTGAAAGATCTTGACGAATCCGAAACCATATCTAAATATTAAAGATTTTGCATGTGTTGCCCAGCAAGTACGCCCGGCGTTATCTCTTGATATTAACATATTATAGCATTGTTTAGGAAATATGTTATTAGGCATCATTAACAGTTTACACCAATATTTAATGCAATTTACAAAATATGTAACAGATAAGCATTCGCCAAGTGCGATACAGGTATTAGTATTTTTCCTTACATGCAAAATGCGTTTACAATATTTATTTTGGACTGTTTCAATGGCATTAACATATTTCATATCCCCATATCTGTGAGCCATAACACACTATTGGCTTTACCGTGCTATCAAAAAGTATACAGAGTTCTTTAATAGGGAAGTTTCCAAAAGTCCCTTTATAACTATAAATAGAGAATATTGCTCATTGAGCTTGTGAACTCAGTTTTTCTTGCGCCGAGTTACACGATAATTTCGGTGTAAACAATAATCCCATGTATTTATAAGCGGACTTGGTATTTATATTCGTACCCCTATATGCCCAGCGCTCGTGATTTTTTAAAGGTCCGCCATTTCTAAAAACAATAATTTCAGGTCTATCTAAATTAATCTCCATTCCCTTGTTCATTCAAAATTGACCAACAACGTTTAACTGTTGTTGAAGTTTAAAGGCCGTTTCCGCGCATCCAGCAATATCATGAGGCATAAAATGTCAGGTATTTCATTTGAAATAAAAATACCGGACCCACATGTTTCACGTAGCATAACTGATAATCCATCTATAGATAGGGCAAATATGGTAGAACTGGTCTTGTCACCCTGACGGGTACCAATATTACATTGAATTTGACAATTTGTTCTATACTTCGCCGCAGAATGAGTGTCGGTTGTATTATGCTCTTTAACACAGGAATAGAGTGAGCTATACATATTTTTAATACGTTAATAAATTTTCCTTTAATTCCGTTTTTGGTAAGTGCTTGAAACATTACATTGTGGTTTATTTTATCGAATGCCTTTCTAAAGTCTATATATAAGCAATAAAATCTACCCCCCACTTTTTGACAAATATTTTTTAGCCATCGCTTGAAGGCAAAAAACATTATCTATAGCTGAATAGCCGGCCCGAAACCCTGCTTGAGATTCTTCAAAATTATTGTTTCCCTCCGCCCATTCATATAAACGTTTATTTAATATACCGGCAAATATTGTGTACCTTATATTAGTTAAAGAGATTCCACGATAATTTCCAAGAATATGAGTAGGTCCAGATTTGTGTAGACCCCACGTTTTAGGAAAATAACCTAAATCAAAAATTCGATTAAAAATGTAATACTAAGAAGGGTGTAATATTGTTTAATGATTTTTTATAAAACTCAGCTGGTATTCCATCTATGCCGCTGATTTTATTACTTGTTAAATTACGAATTTGAAATTCGACTTCTGCGAGTGTAAAGGGCTCATTAAACGAAATCACATCATCGTGTTTGGCATCTGTGTTATTGTTTGTAACAATGCACGGCGCTTGATCGCTGTATAATAAACTACGAAAAAGTAGTCGTGCCACTCATTGGCCTCGATACTAGTAGTAATGTTTTTTTTGCAGTTAAGCTTGCTTATTTTTTTTTCCACAAGAAATTTGGATTCTGGAGTAGTTCCGTTCCATTTTTTCTTTGTAACTCAAAAATTGTAGCATTGCAATAATTATAAAACATATTTCTGCGATCCTTATACTCATTCAGATCAGATGCTGTATGTAAAGCTCGAAATTTTCGTAACTTTGTGTATTTTTGTTTCTTAAGATTATCACATTGTTCGTCCCACCAAAGTGGTTGTAATGATCGTTTGTAGTTTGGTAATAAAATCATATTTTTGCCTGCCTCATAGTATACAGCGTTAATTTGTCAATCGCAGCTTCAATATTTGTAGTAATGAGTTTCATTATTATATTATAATTTTCATTTAAGAGCGTATTTATATTAACACGAAAGGCATCAGCAAATTTGTCTTGACAGATGACAGCTGTTTAATGTTTGCACCTTTCTTCGAATGGCAGCCATTCAAGCTCTTGTACAAAGAGCCAATGAAGGAGTCAGAGAAGGTTTTCGTTTTTAAATGGCGCTTTTGAAGAGACCTGACATTTCAGAGATATTACTTAAACCAATTGAACTCGAAATTATAGAAGTAATATAATAATAATAATAATGATAATAATGATAATAATAATAATAATAATAATAATAATAATAATAATAATAACAAGGGCTGTTTGTAAAACATGCATATGGGCGGTCAGTTGTAGTGGCAGCCATTGTGCAAATACGTTTTTTGTCACTGTGACCTTGACCTTTGACCTAGTGACCTGAAAATCAATAAGTTTTCGCGCACCGAAAAACAAAAAACTGGTTGGCTCAAAGAAATTTTGGGACAGCGCTAGCCCTGGTAGATAGACCCCACGACACCAGTACATAATAAAATCTGCAGATGTGGTCCTAAACTGTATCGAAGAACGAGTCACTCTGACCTTGACCTATGACCTAGTGACCTCAAAATCAATAGGGGTCATCTGCAAATCATGATCAATGTACCTATGAAGTTTCATGATCCTAGGCGTAAGCGTTATTGAGTTATCATCCGAAAACCATCTGGTGGACGGATGGAGACCCCACGACACCAGTACATAATATAATCTGCAAATGTGGTCATAAACTGCATCCAAGAACGAGTCACTGTGACCTTGACCTTTGACCTAGTGACCTCAAAATCAAGAGGGGTATTCTGCAAGTCATGATCAATGTACCTATGAAGTTTCATGATCCTAGGCGTAAGCGTTCGTGAGTTATCATCCGGAAACCATCTGGAGGACGGAACGACGGACGGACCGACCGACCGACAGACCGACCGACCGACATGTGCAAAACAATATACCCCCTCTTCTTCGAAGGGGGGCACAATAAGAATAAGAAGAATAAGAAGAAGGAGAAGAAGAAGAAGAAAAAGAAGTATGATAAAGAATGATAATAAAAATCATAATGATAATAATAATAATACTAATAATAATAATACTAATAATAATAATAATAATGATAACAATAAAAATCATATTATTATTATTATCATTATTATTATTATTATTATTATTATTATTATTATTATTATTATTATTATTATTATTATTATTATTATTATTTTGATGTTTCTCTTAGACAGTGTAACTTTTCAGACAGTTCATACACCGATGAACTGCTGAAAAATACTGTTAAATTCTTGTAACTACAGTATAAAGATGACATTAGCTATACTTTTTACGATCTAAAGGTCACATCGCACGTATATTCGCATCCGATTAATGGCGATGGTTGTAGCAAATTCTATCTCACCGATAGCTGTGTTGAACGTGTGTACTTATTAAGAATGATCGGTTTGGGTGATAATTGTATCAATATTTTTTATTTCAAGAAAAACAACAATAGTACAAAAAATATTTTTAAAATGATATTAGATAAACAGGCGATATTTCATCGTCGTGTATGCAACTATACGAGTTCAATTCCCTGTTTACCACAACACATTGATACAGCGCTTGTATGTAGTGTGGCAACATAGAAATTCTGCAACTTAACAAAACATGAGTTGCAGTGGAGAATAACAACTCAATCACCTTAACTATATTTATTGTCTGGACAAATATCATTTGATTATATACCAATACAAGTTAAATACAAAGTAAAAACATGATGTCAATGATGGCCTTGAAACGCTCACCTGATATCAAGGTACACCTTTGACCCCTCTTGACCCTCCTTCAAACATGGCATTGCTATGGATCAGCATATTTTACCCTGTTTAACCCATTTATGCCTAGTAGACTCTCCTATCCTTCAAAATTGGATAAATTTATTTCCAAAATTAGGGATGTCTAGTATACTTATTTCTATATTTAGAATATTTCTTACAGAAATTCCTTTAAGCAAACAGCGCAGACCCTGATGAGACGCCGCATCATGCGGCGTCTCATCTGGTTCTACGCTGTTTTCCAAGGCCTTTTTTCTAAACGCTATGCATAAATGGGTTTATCGAGATTGAGTCATGCATGTGGCTTCTGCAAGGGTTATAATGGTTTTCTGAGATTTTACCTGGTGACCTTATTTTAAGCACATATGGCCGAGATTTGAACTTGGTCTACATATTGTCCAAAGAAACCTTCTGACCATGCTTCATCAAGGTCATATATTTGGCTTCTAGAGATGTTACAATGTTTTTCTAAGATTTTATCGTATGACCAAGATGTTGGAGAAACTTGACCCAGATTCAAAATCAGTCTAGATATTCTGCCGTTAAGCGCCCTGACAAGGTTTTATCAACATTAAGTTATAGATGACATATAGCATCTAAAGTGGATACATATTTGACCTCGTGACCCAATTATTTAATGCATGCCAACCAGATTCGTACTTGGCCTAGACATTGTCAAGATAAACAATCTGATCAAATTTTAAACAGACTAAGGCATACATGTTGGTAACATGGTTCTGGTTAGATTTGACCTAGTAACCTAGTTTTTTATGGCGGTCACGTAGTTTCAAACTTGTGATACATATTGTGATGATGAAAATTGTGATTAAGTTTAATCGAGATTAGGTCATAATGATTGCTATTTCAGTGGTAAAAAGGTTTTTCTAAAATATTACCTGCTGGCATAATTTTCGTACGCACGTAGCCCTGATTCGAAATCGGTCTACATATTTTCAAGAAAACATTCTGTCAAAGTCTCATCAAGTTTGAAAATAAATGAGCCTTTATAAATGTAATGAAGGTTTTCTCAGATTTGACCTGGTGACCTAGTTTTTAGACGCATGTGATCTAGATTAAAACTTTGCCTATATATTTTTAATATAACATTTCTGACAAAGTTTTATTAAGATTGAGTCATACACTAAGGGTGTTTTTTCTCAAAGTTTTTACATGTTACCTACTGACCTAGAATTTGAACAGAGCCTGGAAATGTTCACGTTTAGAATTCTGGCCAAGTTCCATCAACACTAGATGCAAAAGGTGCGATGATGAGCTAAACGCTGACACAGACTGATTACAAATGAGTCTTGTTCTGAGAAAATTGGGCTTAATGCATGTGCGTAAAATGTCGCACGACACTTTCCGCTTTTATGGTATTTTTCGTTTAAAGGAAGTCCCTTTTTTACCGATAATCTAGTTTAAGCGGAAATTGTTGTCCCTGATTAGCCTGTGACACTTTACGCACATGCATTAAGCCCAGTGTTCTCAGAACAAGACACAAAAGCTCACTATTTGCACCTCGTGCTCAGATGAACTTAATGGTGTATCAGATATTTGCACTCTTGATATGGAATTCACACATCAACACAGTTTATTGTAATAAAGATATATCAGTTATCAGATTGCAATACAACAACGGCATGCTCTGGGTACTTCTGAAACATTCATTTTTATGGCGACTGTTACGTTTAAGTCCCTGTTGATGTTGCACCAAAGGGTCTTAATTCTTCCGTTCGGTCGTCCGTCCGGACGTCCGTCTATCTGTCTTCAACACGTAAATAACACCTCTTGATGAAAGTAACTATACTTAACTACACTTTAGGAGTGATTAAATTAGTAAGCAGGACCAAAACATGTGAAGATCAATTTGCGATATATGTGCAATACTTTTCACGCGGCTTAAAACGTCTGCTGGATATGAAAACAAATAGAAGCATACAGCAACGCAAACTTTACTACAGTTGTATGTACACTTAAAGACTTTTCTAACGCACTTGGAGACTATTCTAACACAACACTGTTCAAACTTCAATATCTCAATAATGACACAATATTTCAATTTTAAGTTTAATATGTGATTACTTGACTACATGATGTGCAAGCTCACGATAACATCGTTCCTCCGCGACGATCGGTTGCTTAAAGGGGCCGTCCAATAGATAAAGCGTCGTGCGACTCGAAAAGATATTTTGGGAAACTACGAGGATTACTTATATAGCTAAAAAATACATCGCCTGTAAGTATGAGCGTGGATGGTCGAGTGGTCTGGGCGGGAGACTTTTTAATCCTGGACTCTATGACTCCAGGGGTCAGTGGTTCGAGCCCTGTTGAGGGTTACTTTTTTCCTTTTTTAAATTGTATTCTTGTTTTTGTACTGGAGTTTTTAGTTCAAATGTTTAAATTTATCAATATGATGCATTTAAAGCCTTTAATGACAATCTTCAATACATGCCAAAATCTGTTGGACGGCCCCTTTAAGCACGTGTGTTAGGTAGCCTGCAAAATGGCGATTTCGCGGTTGCGTTCCTAAATATTCATTTGAGCCATATTGTTTATGAACTATTTTTTATTTTCCTGGTGTTATAACCCACATAAAATGATGAACTTCAAATAAATTAGCAATATATCGCGTTTCACAATTTCCACCAAAAGATTTAACCATACCTTACCTACGTACAAAAGCGTCCGATCATCAGGGATGAATTATTATATCGTGAGCGTCCACAGCATGGTGTAAATGATAGCATGTGCACTTTTAAATATAAATCATTACTCACACTTTAGACATTCGTGTTAAAAAAATACTTGTTTGAAAATTATTGCGTTAAAAAAAGTCTTCAATTGAAGATGTAGCACACCAAATTTACATGATACTTGAATTTCACTTGAAATACAAATGTATAGCACTTTATATATGCGCCAGGGTTTTAAACAGGTGACTCCTAAGTCAATATAAGTACATCAAAAAATCAAAACAGTCGATACAATACGAATGACAATCATTTTCTTTGCCCCAGTGGAAATACTTTATCAAGTCATATCTCCGTCTTAATGTGCGTTCTTAGCGCATGCTCATTTGCACAAATTTTAAAGATGTGTTCCACCCAGTGATCTTGAACCATTGAATTCCTTCATAAACAGACACATTATCTTTTTCCTTGAAGTATCTACCGTTTAGATGTACACTGAAACATCTATCAAACCACCAACCTCCCCCCCACACGCATGCACAACAAACACTTGATAGGTCATTATCTCTATCGAAAGTTGAAAACGACCGACCGTTGTGAAGATTATAACCACCATAACAATCCGTTGATAAACAGTCTTCTGCGTCCCCAGTGTATCCGGACAGATGAAGCTTATACTTATCAGACTCTGATGATATTTTGAACTCAGAATACAGCGCATATCGCTTCGTTCCATTGAACATCCCCATGTCAATCCTCAGCTGTCTCGGTTTGTCCTTAGTCAGCTGGTAGACATGGTCATTGCCAAGCCAGAATTCACCGCTTAAGTCACCGAAGCCAGCTTTGTAATCAGCCCAAGTGCGATTGAAATCTTCTGACCCATCTTTCCTCCTCTGTATAACTATCCATCCCTTGTTCGTGGAGTCAAAATGACAATAAACTTTCAAACCATGTGAAAACGCATCGGGATATATTGTATATTCACCACTCTCAATTACATTGTCACAGGATTTATGAGGGAAGAATCTTTGATGCCGAAATAAATTATCAGTTATGTTCTTCAATATTTCATTCGACGTTTTTAGTTTGGCAGTATCTGATGTTATCCGAGATATTTCTTGCAATGTATTCAATGAACGGTTCATCAATGACTCATTTAAATGAATTATCACGTCATTGAAGTAAGAACGCGTGTTATTTATATCTTTTTGACACACTGAATATCTACGGTTAACCGCCATGGTTTCTTTGTTAATGGTGTCTATATCTGAACGCAATGTCTTTTCCGCATAGTTAAATCTTGATTCGACTTTAAAACACTTTTCGCTGACGTTTCCAATTTTAAAGTCCTGTAGTTTTCTCATTTCTTGAAATTCCGAAATTGTTTCATACTTAATGGTGTTTATTTCTGAACGTAATGTCTCTTCCGAATTGTTAAATCTGGAATCCATGTTAATCAACTTTTCGCTGACATTTCCGATTTCAAAGTCATGTTGTTGTCTCATTTCGTGAAATTCTGCAATTGTTTCATACTTAATGGTGTTTATTTCTGAGCGTAATGTCTTTTCCGCACTGTTTAATCTAGATACCATGTTGTTAAACTTTTCGCTGGCATTTCCGTTTTCAAAATCATGTTGTTTTCTTATTTCGTGAAATTCCTTACGAAGCATTATATTTTCGTTTTTTTCTTTCTTAAATGCCATCATTAAATTTTCATATTGACTCACAATAGCTCCACATTCACATGACCCGTCTTGTATTTTAGAAACTGGTTCTTCGACAGGTCTTACAACCTGTTCTGAAGATCCCGTAAGCCTGGTAAAAAGCTCAGATATGTCCTCTTTCCTAAAATCCCTTTCGTCATACAGATCCTTTTGTAAATTATGCAATGCAACTCTTAAGCCTTCAATTACATCATTTTGCATGAATACTTTTTTTTCAAGTGTATCCAATCTTCTTACAACTCTAGATGTTGATGTTTCACTTGAAATCTGTGAAGCAACAGTTGAAACTAAAACTATATATAGAATGTACGAGACCATTTTGTTTTTAAAATACATATTTATATTTCGAAATACAATTCGTGTAATGCACAGTAGTGAGACGGAGCTCTGTATTTGAAAACACAAGAAACGCTCGGCTTCAATATATCCGCCACTCTGCTACCTGGCAAACATTTACAACGGAAACCCAGACGCTGAGCTTAAATGTCTGCCGCTATCTCTGTTTTGCAGTCTGTTGCTTAGCAACAATTAACCACAACATGCGTGGTTCTAGTAATTGATATTAACGAATTATGTTTGGAACGTGCAGCGCTACATATTTTCAGTTACATGAAAATACAGATGGTGAAAGAGTTTCGCGTTTAAAGTGGCACATCAAAGTCGACTTGTACCTCTGAAATACTAAGTTAAAATATCAATAGCACATCTCAACATTGAGACATTGTTAAATACGGCAATGCTATTAACAAAATGTTTTCGACGAAATTAAAGAAATTTTAAAGTGCATTTTCTTAGGTTCAGGCAAATAACAGTTATTCTATGATTTCAAGACGATTTCAATGCAGCATATTCTACATGTATAACTATGTATCGACTAGACTACATTTGTATGACGATTCATTTTAGATGTATTTTATAATTATCATGCAAACTACTTTTGAATTGTGTTGCTCATTTAGTAGTAGTAGTAGTAGTATATATTGCCTGCCCTCTACTTCTATAATGCTACTTAATGATTAATGACAAAAGTTTGACTTGTCCCAAATGTTATTGAAAATATCTGTGAAATATACACTCTACGCTGGCTGAAAAACGCTCCAACGGTTTTTAATGCACATACGACAGGTTGTTCGTTAACTCTTTCAGTGCTGGAACCGAATTTTGAAGGCCTTTGCAAACAGTTTGGATCCAGATGAGACGCCACAGAACGTGGCGTCTCATCAGGATCCAAACTGTTTGCTATTCTGATAGTAATCTTTGAAAAACAAATCGAAGAAAATGCTAATTTTAGAAATTCAGCAGACCACATTTTAGCAGACGACAAATTTCCCAGCATGTAAAGGGTTAATGAGTACAACCTGTCTCCTGGGGCTGACCCAATGTGTTGTGGTGTTATATTTTGTACATATCGATAACTTTAATTAATACCACCGACTTTATGTGACATCATATCACACAGATAGTCCTCGCCCATATTTTAAACCATTATTTCCCTTTTAATGCTATACTTAAAAAATAATATAATTTAAATATGGTTTATATTGAAATATTATTCTTGCAGTTTTTCGGCATTATTGGGAGATAAGGCATTGGGTTAAATTATCATTTTAATAAGATACATTTTAGTTGTGTTTTTTATAGCATGCTTTAAAAAAATAATGTTAGCGAACGCTTTAAATGTGCGTTGATATAAGCATTACGCATTATTCGTTGCATGTATTATTTCCTCATGAGCCGCGCCGTGCGAAAATGGGTCTTATGACTTGTGCGGCCATGGAAACTAAAGACCAGCCTGCGCTATCCCACTGTCTGGTCAGAAGATAACCTGCTCTCCAAAAACTCACGAAATGGTCTCATTAGCAGAAGGATAGCTCCTGACTAGATTAATGATTTTCATTGTTTTAATCATAATGTCATAGACAGCATGTTGACATAAATTGTGAGATCATTTTTCTTGGTTTTTGTTTATTGTAGGTATTCCCTTATTTGATATCCATCACATTTTTGTTCTTATATCCCAAAAAACATAATATGAATAATCTTGTGCGCGACTTGTCTTACATTGAAAACAAATTTGCTTGGAAATTAAAAAGATCTTTTCACGTTTTGGTAAATTGACAAAATTGAAAAAAGTTGTTTCAGATTCGCAAATTTTCGTTTTAGTTATGATATTTGCGAGGAAACAGTAATACTGAACATTTACCATGGTCTAATATAGCCATTATATGCATCTTTTGACGATTTAAAACCCTGAAAATTATAAAGCGTTGCAACGCGAAACGATTGAATAATTTGGAGAGCTCTGTTGTTACCGTTTAATTTTGTGAAACTACGAGCATTGCTTATATAAAGTATAGAATCCGTCTGTCATACATATTTGGCAGGATAGCCGAGCGATTTAACTGTTTTTTACTCCAGGACTCCGGGGTTCACTGGTTCGAGCTCCGATGCGGGCTACTATTTTTTCCTTTTTTTTAAATTTTATTCTTGATTTTTTACTGGAGCTTTTTAGATCAAATGTTTACATTTATCAATATAAAGCATTTAATGACAAATTTCAAAACATGTCAAAATCTGTGAAAATGCCGCTTTAACTGCCGCTTGCATTTTTATCTTTACTTAAGATTGAACTAAGATTTTTTCACAGCAGAGCTTAACATTCGGAGAGGTCATAAAATGTATACATTGATCGTAGATCTAGGTCTTATCTAAAGCTGAACTATAACGGTTGGCGAAACTGTTTACAGAAAACGAATTTTCCCGATAAAAAATAGATTTACTTTTCCCGACATATAGCGTTATGAACACGTGTATTGTGCTATATTATTTGAAGCTCTTCAATACTACTTAGTTATGTTCTACATATTAAAAACAAACAAAAATCAACAATAACTATATTTATTCCTTTTTTACATTGAATATGATGCTTTTAGTTATTGCGGAATTATGTTCGCACATATAAAGATAACTCAGGACACTTAATCTATAAATATTGAAGATAAAGAAACAATGCACTTTGAAGTCTGCGCTTTCTTTGATTGCCCTCTATGAGTTGTACATTATTAGTTATAATTTTATAATATTATGTTTCAAACAATATGGAGTCATGTTCTGTCAACGTAATTTGAACACATTAGTCAAACAGTATTAAGTCTCTAACTAAAAATGAAAGATTGTTGAAAATTGCGCTTTACACTTAGTTTCGTCATTTTATGTCGTTGCAAAAACAAATGCGGTTGTAATGTCTTAAATACTACACTTTGCATTAACGATTTAAAAAAAAATTAGAAAAACTATTTTAATATGACAATACTAAAATATGTTATGACCCATGGGATACACGCTTTGTTAACGACCGTATTTGTCTGAAGAGTATTTCTTTTACAATTGTGCAATAATCATTACGATTCTTTATACTTCGAGTATCCGTTAATATGGCCGCGCAACGCCCCTAGCATTATTGCATTGCGCATTTTGTAGTCGACTTACTACCGATACGCCACTTAAAAGGTGAAACACTTTCAAATGTTGCTTATTAGCCAGCAGCGAATAAAGCTGTAATTCAAACACTTAGTCGTTCATATCAAATTACTTGAACGTTCTATCATGTATTAAATGTTGCTAAGCAGCATATTGCGCGATTCAAAGATCAAGGTTAACGTATAGGCTCAACAGGATGTGTGTGGCTTAAAGGGGCCTTTTCACACATTTTGGCATTTTTTAACTTATTCATTAAATGCTTTATATCGATAAATGTAAACATTGGATCGTAAAAGCTCCAGTAAAAAATCAAGAATAAAATTAAAAAAAGGAAAAGAACATTGCCCGGACCAGGTTTCGAACCAGTGACCCCTGGAGTCCTGCCAGAGTCCTGAAGTAAAAACGATTTAGCCTACTGAGCTATTCCGCCGTGTACATATATTTGAAGTATTTTATACCTTATATAAGCAATCTTCGTAGTTTCACAAAATTTAACGGCAAAAACAGAACTCTCCAAATTATTCAATCGTTTCGCGTTGCAACGCTTTATAATTTTTAGGTTTTAAAATCGTCAAAAGATGCATATAATGGCTATATTAGACCATGGTAAATGTTCAGTATTACTGTTTCCTCACAAATATCATAACTAAAACGAAAATTTGCGAATCTGAAACAACTTTTTTCAATTTTGTCAATTTACCAAAGCGTGAAAAGATCCCTTTAAAGCACAGAATCTGTTAAACATGAGCTTGGCTTTCCTTGTGTTACGTCGAAGTCATTTCCAAATCACGACTACAGCTAACGCGTCTGATATAAACACAATCAGTTTGCTTAAACATAAGTCATCAATTTCAACAAAAGAATCACACGAAAATCGTATACAATGCTTATAAACGCACAAAAATCATTCCAATACCCTTCAAATAATAACTGGTCATAAATCGTGGATAGGAACACATTTTTATCCGCTAAAGCCGCGAACAAACGATCATGAAACTTACGATAATTCTTCAAAGTTACACGTGTACGTGAAATAGTCATACACTCTTTTCAGACGACGTATTTTCATTAAGAACACGTTACGCAATAATGAAAAATGCATACTATAATCCTTTTCGTCGCGTGACTTTGTTGCATAAATATATGAGGACTTCAAGCAAAATCAAATTTCTCAATACATACAGAAAATTACTATTAAAATGGAATTTAATACATCAATAATTATCGGTTTAGTTAATGCAATTGTTTCTAATAAAGGCACCAGTCCTGCATGTAACATATTGCAGAAGTTTTTGTTTTTACTAAGTTTCATAGTTTAAAAGTTTTTCGCACTTTTTAGATTAAACGAGTCTTTGAAACACTTGTTTCCAACGACCAATTATATATGAATGGTTGAATGAGGTCACACTTTGTTAGACATAAACCTAAAAAAAGCCTGACTGTTACAAAGTCCTTAACAACGCCGACAATTCACACAGGTTGTTTACTATTGGATTACAGCAAGATACAATTCATTCTCAAAACAAATGCTAATGACAATGCAAGCTTAAATCAATCTTTTAAATGACTAGACAACCATGTTCTGTTTAATCATATCTCACAAAAACAGAGATTAATATATAACACATTACAAAGTAATCAAACACGTTATCATATCAATGTTATAAATTGATAATACTAATTCAATACACGAAATATTCTTGTTACATCATGTGTTTCATTATTTCTTGGAAAAGATATGAAAAAAAGTTAAGCAAATGTGAAAACAACACTGTATGGATATTGAGGTAAAATAAATGGCATGGTTGTTTATATCACATTGGCACTATATTGACATTACATTTTGACCTATGACTTAGTTTTATGTGCACGTATATCATTAAAACTGTGTTTGTGTTCTAATGATCATATTTCCCTCAATGTCACTCAATTAGATGTCGACTTTAAGCTATCGTCATTGGGGTGCAAGTAGAGTAAAAACGGAGTAATAAAACACAAACATGTTTATTATATCAATATGCATGTTGGCATTCTAAACAGATTCATTAAATCGCCAAAAATACCATTAAAAAAGAAGCACGCCGTTGTCTCTATGAAACACACCACCACAATCAGATTGATCAGATATGTAGCAATGTTTGTCTAAATTCTTCTCCATGTACATGTTACTGTACTTGGCCAGGTCCCAACCTTCTAGGAAATCCGTTCATTTAACCGAGAAAACAAACACTCAAATAGTTGGCCCAGCCTCAACCTATCATGAAATTCCCTCAATGTTTCTGAGAAAGCAGGCAAACAAACAAGCAATAATTATAAAAGTATAGTCTCACTGGCGGATATTGTTACACTCTTGTATTTACGAAGAGAAATTGTTAGACACATACCAGAACAATGTGCGTAGTAATAGATGCGGATTTATTCTAACGGAATCATCAGCAGCTGCCAGCTAAATGAATGAGTATTACCAATTCCCAAAATGTTACTGCATTTATGTTTGATAGATATATATGATTCATTAATATATGGACCGAAAATGTAGGGGTGACTTGTGGATATATTGGATGTGCAGCGAACCGACAGAAACGTAGCGATGACCCGGTATGATTTTTTTTAAAGATTGTAATACTTGTATTATTTTTATTTCATCAGCAAGGATCAACATACCATATAGTAAGGACATATGCCACCTTTCTAATTAACCACTCCTGGCACTGGCCCTCCAAAAGTCCCATCAATTATGGAACATAGTTAAGGTACATTATTATGAAATTTTTAAATTGATAATAAAAAGAAAGCGGTAGAAAAACGTCAAAAAAAGGTTACCTCAAATGAAAGTGTTGTTTAATACCTTTATAATTCAATAATTCTTGATAGATTCAGTAGGCCAGGTAAATGGCCACGTTAATTGCTTAATTAACAGTAATTAATTAACTGTATTATTTAAAACATAATTCGATTCATGGCTAAGAATATAAGCCTTCACAGTTTAATCAATTTCCAAATGTTTTTAAATACCTATAAATTATCCCAATTTTTCCGATATGTATTTTTAAATATCCAAATCGTGTTGTTTTTAAGACGGTTGTAGAAATGTTTGCATAGCCATTACAGCCAGTGTTATAATTTATTACGGAATCCGGATAGTGCCATCCATAATCTCGCTCTTCTTTCATCCATTGCGACACACGATACACGATATTATGCGCGACCGTCGCTGCGACACAAGATATTTTGCGCGACAGTCGCGGCGACGCGCGATATATTTAACACGAAATATCGCCCTTGTGCGACAGTCGCCCTTTTATATGCGATATCTCGCGTTTTATGTTATATCTCGCCCTTTGAACACGACCGTCGCCCTTTGAACACGACCGTCGCCTTTTAAGAACGCGACCGTATATATTAGCGAACGCTTTAAATGTGCGTTTTTTGTCTCTGCTTTTGAATTTTATTTAAAAATTATAAGTAAATCAAGAGATATAACATTAGAGTGGTGGGACAATTTAAAAATACAAATTAAAGAATTTTGTATTGATTATAGCAAATCTAAAAATAAAAAATCTTTTGATGAGATTAAACAATTAGTTAAACAATCTAAACAGTGTATTGATATTTCTGAAAAATTAGATATCAAAGATAAATTAAATAAACTTCAAGACAATTTATATAAAGGTGCAGATATTAGAAGCAAAATACATTTTTTTAAATAATAATGAAAACTCAAGTACATTTTATCATAACATGGAATTTGAAAATGGTAATAACAAAATTATACACCATATTATTGATGGTGGAGTTGATAAGAAATCTACTAATGACATTTTAAATTCTTTTAAAACTTTTTATAAAGAATTGTATACAGAAGAACAAGTAGATACATCATTAAATGATATTTTTTTTTAAATAATTTACCTCAAATATCAAATGATGATAATAATATGTGTAGTAAGGTCAATTTCTTATCTCCCTCTTTACATAACATACATTTACTTCTTTTATGGAAATTTCGTCCTCTCGCCAGTGTTCGTTCACCCATGAAAGCTCGTGCAATTGTGGTCATGTCAAATCGTTATTTAGAATTGATCTGTTGCAAGATGTGCATTGGTCATTCAAACGTACCTGTTGATTTCATTATGAAATTACTGACAACGCTTGCATTTGCCAAGACTGTCTAATGGACGCAAGTCCATAGTCGTTGTTTTATTTCAACCCGGTGAGTTAAACAGTTTTCATTTATTGAACATTGTGTATTATTGCATTATAAAATGTGTGTGAATTAGTTTAATTAATGTGAAGTTCATTTTATTCATATTTCGTAGTAACGTTTGTTTTGTTCTGTTTGTAAAATATTGTCATTGTTTTTTGTAGGTCTTTTTCGTCATGGCTATATTGGTCAGCGTCAATAAATACAATTAAACCTCTACGGCTTTGATTGAATGATGTGCCCGCACTCCAACACCCACTACATATGTTAAACAACCCTTTATCATAAGAGGAAATTGAACTAGCTCTAAAAAAATATGGATCATAGTAAAAGTTCAGGTAGTGATGGTTTAACTTCTTTTATTTACTTGAATTTTTTTCATTTATTTGGGAATATTGTGTTTTTACATTTATACAATACATGCTTTGATTAAGGTTACATGTCAGATTCACAAAAACTTTCATATATAACATAATTATGTAAAGATAAAAATAATAAAACATCAGCAAAAAATTATAGACCTACATCACTTTTAAACATATATAGAAAATTTTTATCTAACATATTAGCAAATAGATTAGGCAAAGTATTAGAATCAATAATTGGCATTTCACAAACCTGTTCAATCCCAGGTCGTTCAATTTTTGATAATGTTCATTTAATTAGAAATATAATAGATTATGTTGATCAAAAAATATGAGTGCTTGTTTTATTTGTCTCGACCAGGAGAAGGCATTTGATAGGGTCTCATGGTCCTATTTATATACTACTCTTACTGCATTTGGTTTTTCTGATATTTTTATTAAATGGATTCAAGTTCTATATAATGATATAAAGTCGTCCGTTATTGTCAATGGTCATATTTCTGACCCCTTTTCCTTATTTAGATCAGTTCGTCAGGGCTGCTCTTTATCGCTTCTTTTATATGTTTTATGTTTAGAACCGTTTGCTAAATTAATTCAAGATGATAAGAATATAAATGGAATACATACACCGGGTAGTACATTTCATGTTAAAATGTCTTTATATGCATATGACAATACTTCTGTTTTTACAGATGACAAAACTATGTTTCATTTCTTTCGTCATGTTTCCGATATTCAGAAAGTTTCAGGTTCTAAAATAAATTATAAAAAAGTTGGAGAATGTTTTTATGTAAATGGAAGACCAGGTCGGATCGTCCATTTGGTATATCATGGGTATATAATGTTAAATTACTTGGATATAAATTTGGCTATGATTTAACTGATGATGATATTTTTAATAAAACTGATATTAATTTCTCAAATACATTACATTTGTGGTCTAATAAATGTAAATCTTTTAAAGGTAAAAGTTCAGTTTTAAATACATATGTAGTCTCATAGTTCCTATGAATCATTTCAATCATAAATTCATATACCGTGTAACCCGGTCTTGGGGCCATCTCATTTCATTCATTGAATTTCATTATCACTCATGTTTCATCTCTATGTATATACGACATACCATTGCTCCATTTTCACTCATGTAGGTCATAGGTACATTGTACAAACCTTTCTTTAAGTAAAGAGGTATTTTCGGAATTTTCCTATTAATGCGTCACACTTATGTCAAGCCTAACTGGATGGTGGGGCTGGGGCGGGTGAGGAGTGGTACCGAAGGCTCTCACGTGCTTCAGCTCCATCATCCGGGGCAGCTGCAGACTTTCTTGTACGTTTCTGGCGGACCATCACGGGTAGTACCCATGTATGACCTGGGGTTGTTCGCTGGAAACACCTTTTTTGTTTTTTCGTTGTATTTTACAATATCAGTTATTGATATTATATCACTTTAAGAAGTGTAATTTGATTTATTAACATTTTTTATATTGATGAGTATAAAACCTCTTTACAGTATTAATTAATTAAGACCCGTTACATTTAGGATGGTGACAGTTTTCTTTGTTAAAATTGATTATTATTTCCTCAGATATACGTGCAGACGTGAAAAGACTGGAACAATAAAAATATCATAATATTAACACGTGCAGACGTAGTAAAAAGACTGTATTATACATATCAAATAACTGATTTTCTTTATTTCATTGTTAAAGTTTAAAATGTTTATCAATGTCACCATGTATTGTATCAATAAATTAAAGGTTCTTTTAACGGGTACTTGGGGCGTTCAACACCCCAAGGTATGTGATGAATAAATTTTATGAAAAAAAACGTCTTGTTCGTTGCATGTAATATTATCTCATGAGCCGCGCCGTGCGAAACTGGGTCTTATGTCTTGGGCGGCCATGGAAACTAAAGACCATCCTGCGCTATCCCACAGTTTGGTCAGAAGCTAACATGCTCTCCAAAAACTCACGAAATGGTCTCATTAGCAGAAGGGTAGCTGCTGATTAGACTAATGATTTTCATTGTTTTGATCATGTCATAGACAGCATGTTGACATAAATTGTGAGATCATTTTTCTTGGTTTCATTATATTTTGTTGGTATTCCCTTAGTTGATATCCATCACATTTTTGTTCTTATATCCCAAAAACATAATATGAAAAATCTAGTGCGCGACTTGTGTTACATTGAAAACAAATTTGCTTCGAACTTAACTGCCGTTTACATTCTTATCTATTCTTAAGATAACACTAAGATTTTTTCACAGCAGAGCTTAACATTCGGGCGGTCATGAAATGTATACATTGATCGCAAACCTAGGCCTTATCTAAAGCTAAACTATAGATGTTGGCGACACTGTTTACATAAAACGAATTTTCCCGATATTTTTTTTATTATTTTAAGATTAACTTTTCCCGACACATAGCGTTTTGCACACGTGTAATGTGATATATTATTTGAAGCTCTTCAATACTGCTTTGTTATGTTCTATACAATAAAAATAAACAAAAAACTAAAATAACTATATCTATTCTCTTTTTTTTACCTTGAATATGAATGCTTTAAGTAATCACGGAATTATGTTCGCACACATAAAGATAAATTAGGACACTTAATCTAAAAATATTGAAGATAAAGCTACAATGCACTTTGAAGTATAGAAACAACATTATTTTTCTTAAGTGTATTTCTGTTACAAATGTTCACGGACTCTAGATGAGATAATATACGCTCCGTGAAATGTTCAATAATCATTACGATTCTTAATACTTCGAGGAACCGTTAATATGGCCGGGCTACGCCCCTGGCATTATTGTATTGCACAATGCACATGTTGTAGTCGACTCCCTGCCGATACGCCACTTTCACATTTTACATATAAGCCATCAGCGAATTAACCTGTAATTCAAACACTTAGTCGTTCATATTAAATTACTTGAACGTTGTATCATGTATTTAATGTTGCTAAGCAACATATAGCGCAATACAAAGATAAAGATGTGTTTGGCACAGCAAAGAATCTGTTATATATGAGCCTGACGTTTCTTGTGTTACGTTTGGTTTGATATGGCGTACCATTTGGGTCGAAAGTCAATAAGACCTACTAGGTTAAAAGAGAAATGTACTTCGACGTACAATATGTACGTCGAAGTACAATTTTAGTACTTCGACCTATAAATATGAAATACACTTTGAAGTATATATTTGTACGTCGAAATACAATTTGTACTTAGACGTACATGTTTGTACTTTGACGTACAAATTTTCTGAACAGCCAACCAAACACTCGTCTCTTGAGCCGTTTTTCCTTCAGATTTATTCATAATAAATTACCCAAATGGTACGCCATAACGTTGTGGTCAGTTCCAAGTCACGACTGCAGCTAACGCGTCTGATATAAACACAAACAGTTTTGCTTTTTTAAAAACAAAATGTTATTTCCCATATTATATTTCGTTTTTCTATAAAACATTTTGTATCCCAAGAGCGTTTTTCATGAAACATCTAATACTGATGCAGACTTGTAATCTTTCAATCTAAAGTATTGAAAGTGAAAATAATATCTCAGCATATTTTATTAAAACAAGAGATGCAATTTGTCCTCCATCCATACTAATGGGCAGCCGAGGTAAATTTGACCTTGTTTGGCTCAACATTAACATTTTCACCTGAAAGGTCAAAGGGGCAGATCGGCCCATGGATGTTTTCGTGAAGACGCAGCGGTACCTATACATGAGCCTTGTTCTGAGAAAACTGTGCTTAATGCATGTGCGTAAAGTGTCTTCCCAGATTAGCCTGTGCAGTCCGCACAGGCTAATCTTGGAAGACACTTTCCGCTTTTATGGTATTTTTAGTTTCAAAGAAGTCCCTCCTTACCGAAAATCAAGTTTAGGCGGAAAGTGTCGTCCCTGCATTAAGCCCATTTTTCTCTCAATAGGCACTATAAGAATTTGTAATGCAGATTTTAAGTGCAGATTATGATGAAACCCTATTAGTCTGCGTCAATAATTTGTGGTTTATAATAGCGTTAGAAAAAAAAGATTGAGTTCTGAATACAGATTTATAGTGCAGATTGTGTAACTTCTATTTGCATGTAAGCGTTAGATGTAGACGTGCACAACAGATTGAGTTCTGAATACAGATTTAAAGTGCATTGTGTTACTTCTATTTACATGCTTCTATACGATCTGTTTTATACGCGTGGTATAGCGTTGGGGAACAAATGAGCACCTATAAATCTGTATCCAGATAACTTTCACATCGTGCTTATACGATTTAATTCTGGATTATACGAGATTGTTGCCTATTGATCTGTGTACATTGAAATGCGTGCATACGGTCTTAAGGCCCTCTCTCACTATGATGCCGGTGGGGCTCTACCGGGATGAACCGGGGACGACAGGGATGAACCGGGGACGACCGGAGACAACTGGGGCTCCACGCTCCACCGGGTAAGTATTAAAATGCTTAATACCTGCGGGAGGAACCGGTAGTTACCGTGAAGAACCGGCATCGACCGGCGCGGCACCGGGAACAACCGGGACGGCACCAGGAACAACCCGGACGGCACCGTTGCTCCACCGGGGCCCATACAGACCCCGGCAGAGCTACAGCAAGCCCCGGTTGTCGCCGGTGGTGCCCATGTGGAGCCCTGGTGAATGCCGGCAGAGTCCCGGTATAGCCAGGTTCATTGGTAAACCGGCGCTCTGCCGGGACGCCACCGGCATTCACCGGGGCTCCGCCTGGTCATTACCGGCGACGACCGCGATTAAACCGGGGCGTTGCCGTAGCTCTGCCGGGGTCTGTTGCCAGGATAGCCCCGGTGAGTCTCGGCGGAGTTACGGTAGACCGGGGCTTTGTCGGAACGCTGATGGCTTTTACCGGGGCTTCACCTGGGCATTACCGGCGACAACCTGGGCTCTGCCGGGGCTTCACCGGAATAAACCGTAGCTTGTTCGGGGCTGACCGGGACTCTGCGACATTCAGGTTTAATAATGATGAGTATCTGTTGATCTGCACCCAGTTAACATTCAAATGCGCATATATACGGTCTTACTTGCATTACAGAGCTAAAGGAACCCTATCAATGTGCATCGAGTCGATATATTAAGGTGGCTTATTCGCTAGTAATTGTATTAAATAACTAATGACATTATATTTATCTGCGTCCATACAATTTTCGCATGGCTTGAGACGTATTAAAAAGCGCTGTGGAACTTATGAACGTCTATTAATCTGCGTATAGACAACGATTACATCGTGCGTATACCATCAAACTAAGGTTGTTCACGGACCATTTTACGTCACAACTGAATACATATTACACTTACTCTTGCATGTTTAATTTCCATTACATGGATCGCGATTTTAATTAAAATAAAATTTATTAAGTCGCAATTAAAGCAGTATAAGAACGCACATGGATAAGGATTGCATTACTTATTTAATGCCATAAATAAAGATGTTCGTGTCGACTGAGCGCAAATGTATATGGAAAAACCCCATACAATCCCCGATTGTAACCGTATGTATATAATGGACCAAAGCACAAAACTTAACCAAATTTTCAATTTTCTAAGTATAAAAGGGGCCATAATTCTGTCAAAATGCCAGTCAGAGTTACATAACTTTGCCTGCACAGTCCCCTTATGATAGTAAGTAAGTGTTGCAAGTATGAAAGCAATAGCTTTGATACTTTACGAATTAAATGGACCTAAACACAAAACATAACAAAATTTTCAATCTTGTAAGTATAAAAAGGGGAATAACTCTAAAAACAAGAGCACCGCATAACGGGTGCCACGCTCGGCTGCGAAACCTTGTCAGATTTCATTTTTTAAGAGGTCACAGTGACCTTGACCTTTGACCCAAAAATGGGTATGGCATGTAGACGTCATCAAGGTGCATGTATAATATGAAGTTTCAAAGTTATAGGTGGAAGCACTGTGATGTTAGAGGCAAAGTTAAAGTTTTATATTAGAGGTCACAGTGACCTTGACCTTTGACCTAGTGACCCAAACATGGGTGTGGCGTGTAGAACTCATCAAGGTGCATGTACATATGAAGTTTCAAAGTTGTAGGTGGAAGCACTTTAATTTTAGAGCCAATGTAAAGGTTTAAGGACGACGCCCGGACGGCGGACACGTCGGGGAGGCTATGACAATACCTCAGGTTTTCTCCAAAAACAGGCCGAGCTAATAATGCTGACAGAGTTATGCACCTGCACCAACACAATTGTCTTGTTGCCATAAAGAAGTATTCCAAGTTTGAGTTAATTATCTTTGACAGTGTTTAAGTTACTTGAGTTTATAAAAAAACTTTAACCAACGCCGATGCCGACGCCGGGGCGAGTAGTACATCTCTCCTTTTTTTTGAAAAGTCAAGCTAAAAATGTACCAGGATTGAGTATAAACCTTTTTATTTTGGCATCGAAAGCCAGAGGCTTATCGAAGCTCTTTTGAGTACCCAGATCTGATATATGACTAGTTATTACTTTATGAATGCAGCCCACATCAGTAACATGTCCTGTTCTTTCTTAATGGATATCAGTGCTGATCTGTAATATGTCCAAGTATATAATTATTAATTAATGTAATCATAAATATTAGCAACATTACTGATGTCAAATAGTTATTGTGCATCAAAATATGGCTTTATGAATGTTTTTATTGAACCCTTTTCCACTTGAAGCGTATTTTAACACATTTGTAATCCCTTTGAAAGTTACATTTTATTAAAGACCTTTATTCCTACATTAAACTTTTAAAGGCTTCATTTCAAACCCTTAGATACCGATGAGCAGCAAACAGCATAAAACCTGAACAGACTGCGAGTTTTATGCTGTTTGCACATAGCCATTTTTACTTTGCCTCTGAGTGGAAAACTTTCCTGGAAAGGGTTAATAAACATAGACTTTCCCTGGGCCTTTATGGCTTCTATTCATTTTAGACATATTTTAGGAAACTTGTAAATTATATTCATCAATACAAATGTAAAAGTTTAATAATTGGGTAAATAACTGACTAAAATGGGTTTGACCCTTATGACGCATAAAAAAATACACAAAACAAGTATATTGATGTTATTTATTTCTTAAACAAAACAATATGTATAGTTTCATACTAATAAATACATCTGGCACGTAAATAAATAGAATATTATGTTGGACGGAAACATTTACTCTTAGTTTGTGTCAAGTTATATCATCTTATTGTATGGAAACTTTAAACAGTATTGTACAAGATCAACATATAATTTATCAGATGCTGGAAAACTTGTTAATAAAACTTCAAGCAACATGCTCAATAAATGCACTGAATAACACTGAATAAAATCTTTGCAAAATAAAAGAAGAAAAAGACTTAAAATTGTATGCAATGCTAACATTTCCATTAGAATGCGCTGTTGATCAATGACTTTATAGGTCAAATTATGTTCACAAAAACAGACAGACAACTTGATGAATCGTAGTTCAATCAACACCAACATCAAAAACCAATTTACAAACCAGAATATAAAGCAACACAAATCAATAACAAACTATGGTCAACTATTTTCAATAAAACATCAAAACATAATCCACAACTATTTCATTCATAATTTTAGTCCAAATATTAATTTGATTTGATTTCTACATATTACTCCATAATGTGATGCACAGAGCCGAAATGCACATCTTCAAATTATAAAAGTTAAATCATTGTTCAATGTTTAATTAAAATATTATACAGATGTTCATGTTACATTTGTAAACCTTCTCCCGGATACTGTCATTGAAAATGTGCATGTTATATACAGAATGCCACTTCAAAAAGTCTGCTTGGTATTAGATGGCACAAAGGTATAAGTTTCATAGTTTCACAGTTTCAACAATGATCCAAAAACTCCATAACTGAATTCAAAGTCTGCAGTTTAATTATTATACCCCATTTTAATTCCTTTCAGAAATGTAATATTTTCACAGCTTCAAGTACACACACAGAGCTGAGAGCTCACAAATATAACAGTTTGATTAAAAATCAGCACACATATTCACAATCCACAGATAGAATCAAGGTCTGCGAGGAAACTTTGTTAATTACAATTCAATGGCTAATTCTTTGTCAGCAAACGAACAAAAGTCCACAGGTGAAGTAAAAGTCCACAGGTGGATCAAACGTCCTTGGGTGAAGTAAAAGTCCACAGGTGGAATCAAAAGACCACACGTGAAAATAAAAGTCTGCAGGTTCTAGTAGTCAAGACTCATCAGCAGAGCGGTTCCCCTCTTTGCCCAATGGTCAGGGGACTTATCTCCGCTCTTCAATTCCGTGGCAACAATGAACGAGGGTCTACCCATACTTACCGTGCGGTTGGGGAAATAGTAGCATGGGCATGTGTAGATTCCTGGAATTAGAGGTGTCAGTAAAATATGATTAGTATCAATGATTTTTTATCACACCTTTTATCGCTAAAAGATTTACGATTTTATGCCTGCTAGTAGCCCGTTTTTTATCAGTCCACCTATTGAAGTATCGTGACTTTAACCAAAAACCCTCAAGAAGTGCTGGATAGTTTTTTTTTTAATGTTTTCACTATTTTGTGTTTAAATCAGATTATTTTTTTGCCATCAATTTATCGCTTAACAAGCCTAGGGCATTAATTTTGATTTACTGATTTGTAGCCTGCAGAGTACAAAAGTTGTTCTCACAGGTTTTTAGCGCATTCTTTTTGATTTACTGATTTGTAGCCTGCAGAGTACAAAAGTTGTTCTCATAGGTTTCTATATATAGTTACTAAAAGCATTGAAAAAGTCGATTAAGGCGAAATATATCAAGAAAGAGTGAAACTTGTTCTGTGTCAATTTACTATTATCCCTACTGGATACAAAACTGAGAACTAAATCATAATAAACAAGAGCACCGCCTTGCGGGCGCAGACCGCTCATGTATTTTCTTTTTATAGGTGAAGGGACTCTCATTTTCAGTCACAAAGGAGGGAGGGGTGGAGTGAAGAGGGGTGTATAGTGTGGGTGTGTGGACATTTATTACATTATTTTCCAAAAATAAGAAAAAAAAAAGAAAAATTAAATAAATCGGGGGGGGGGGGGGGGGCGGGGAGATTCTTGGGTGCGATGGTTGGACGGTATTTCAAACTTAAAATAATAAAAAAAAATATTTGTGTTTTTTAACCGTTTCAAAAAAAAAAGAAATTTGGAAGGGGGGGGGGGTGAGGTGTGTGGGAGGGTATAGTGTGAGGGTGTGGTGGTCATTTGTGAGATGATCTTAAAAAAAAATAAAAAATATTTAGGGGGGGATTCGGGTGGGGAGAGGGGGAGATTCGGGTGGGGAGAGGGGGGATTCGGGTGGGGAGAGGGGGGATTCGGGTGGGGAGAGAGGGGGGTGGGGGGGATTCCTGGGTGCGATGGTTGGACGGTATTTCAAACATAAAATAATAAAAATAAATATTTGTGTTTTTAACCATTTCAAAAAAAAATTATTTGGGGGGGGGTGGGTGTGGTGGGGTGGGGGGGGGTATAGTGTGAGGGTGTGGTGGTCATTTGTGAGATGATCTTTGGGGGGGGGGGCACGGGGGATGGTTTGGGTGGAGTCTATTGTGATATGTCAGGTAAGAGTAGTTTGGTCAAAGTATCAATCAAATCTAATCATAAATAAAGAAGTAATGGCAATTTTAGCAAAATTTAATATTTTGACCTTGAGATTCAAGGTCATTCAAAGGTCAAGGTAAAATTCAACTTGCCAGGTACAGTAACCTCATGATAGCATGAAAGTATTTGAAGTTTGAAAGCAATAGCCTTGATAATTAAGAAGTAAAGTGGATCGAAACACAAAATTGAACCATATATTCAAAGTTACTAAGTCAAAAAAGGACCATAATTCCGTAAAAATGACAACCAGAGTTATGCAACTTGTCCTTTTACTGTACCCTTATGATAGTTTGCGAGTGTTCCAAGTATGAAAGCAATATCTATGATACTTTAGGGGTAAAGTGGACCAAAACACAAAACTTAACCAAATTTTCAATTTTCTAAGTATAAAGGGCCCATAATTCCGTCCAAATGCCGGTCAGAGTTACATAACTTTGCCAGCACAGTCCCCTTATGATAGTTTATAAGTGTTGCAAGTATGAAAGCAATAGCTTTGATACTGTAGGAATAAAGTGGACCTAAACACAAAACTTAACCAAATTTTCAATTTTCTAAGTATAAAAAGGGCGGGTTAAGTATAAAAAGGGCCCATAATTCTGTCAAAATGCCAGTCAGAGTTACATTACTTTGCCTGCACAGTCCCCTTATGATAGTTAGTAAGTGTTGCAAGTATGAAAGCAATAGCTTTGATACTTACGGAATAAAATGGACCTAAACACAAAACTTAACCAAAATGTTCAATTTTCCAAGTATAAAAAGGGCACATAATTCTGTCAAAATGCACGCCAGAGTTATCTTACTTTGCCTGCCCATTCCCCTCATGATAGTAAGTAAGTGTACCAAGTTTGAATGCAATAGCATTGATACTTTCTGAGAAAAATGGACCTAAACGCAAAAGTTAACCAAAATTTTCAATTTTCTAAGTATAAAAAGGGCACATAATTCTGTCAAATTGACCTAAACGCAAAACTTAACCGGACGCCAACGCCGACGCCAAGGTGATGACAATAGCTCATTTAAAAAAAAAAAAATAGATGAGCTAAAAATGACTAGGCAGGATGCCCACCTTTGGTGACCTTCTTCTTGTTCTCGACTGGCTTGAAGTGTATCGTGGGGATCTGACAGACAAGCTGCATGGGTGTAGCCTCTATCAGACACTGATTCTTCTTGTCCCACCCAGCGCCTTGCAGGAACAACCCCTTGATGTAAACACCATCCTGTAGAAACAAAAATAAGTTTGTTGGTGTTTGTGTGTGTTTGTCCTAACCTTTGGGTTACCAACGTTGCAAAGTGGGTATGGTGTTCCTCTAGCAAACAGGGAGGCAACGGGTTTGATCCCCACCGTGGGAGCATTTTTTTTATCCTCCAAAGACATCAAGTACTGGTTGTACCCAGATAATGAACTCAAGAGCTTTTCAATGCAATCGAGCTTAAATAAATACTTTTTAAATAAACTAACCATTGGGTATTGAATTCAAAAGAAACAAAGGACAAAATTGTCACAAAACCAGGTTTTCATTGTGAAAAAAAAATCTGATTAAGGGAGACAACTCAAACTGAACTTTTGAAATGAACAAACAAAATTAACCCCCTTTGTAAGTTTGTTTCAAAATAAATCTATTTTAAGTTGTGGTGACCTTGACATTGGAGATATTGACGTGATTCTTTCGTGCGACACACCGTCCCATGATGGTGAACAAATGTGCCAAATAATTGTAAAATCTCACAATGAATGACATAGTTATGGCCCAGACAAGCTCATTTATTGCCAATTTTGACCTTTGAACTCAAAGTGTGACCTTGACCGTGGAGATATCGACGTAATTATTTCGCGCGACACACCGTCCAATGATGGTGAACAAATGTGCCAAATGATTTTACAAGGGACAAAATTGTCACAAAACCAGGTTTTCATTGTGAAAAAAAAATATGATAAAGGGAGAAAACTCAAAATGAACTTTTGAAATGAACAAAAAAAATTAACCCCCTTTGTAAGTTTTTTTTTTTTTTTAAATCTATTTTTAGTCGTGGCGACCTTGACATTGGAGATATTGACGTGATTCTTTTGTGCGACACACCGTCCCATGATGGTGAACAAATGTGCCAAATGATTTTAAAATCTCACAATGAATGACATAGTTATGGCCAGGACAAGCTAATTTATGGCAATTTTTGACCTTTGAACTCAAAGTGTGACCTTGACCTTAAAGATATCGACGTAATTATTTTGCGCGACACACCGTCCAATGATGGTGAACAAATGTGCCAAATGATTTTAAAATCTGACAATGAACGACATAGTTATGGCCCGGACAAGCTTGTTCCGCCAGCCCGCCAGCCAGCCAGCCCGCCCGCATTCACCAATCTAATAACCAGTTTTTCCTTCGGAAAACCTGGTTAAAAATATGACAATGAACGACATAGTTATGGCCCGGACAAGCTTGTTCGGCCCGCCCGCCAGCCAGCCAGCCAGCCCGCCCGTGTTCGCCAATCTAATAACCAGTTTTTTCCTTCAGAAAACCTGGTTAAAATTGATGTTGCAAAAAAAACATAATGAATATGTGCCAAAATTTATTAACCAGAAAACAATGATTTTACCATTTCATGTTACTTATTTCCCCTATGTGAGATTGTTAAGCTAAGTTGGTAAGGCCAAGATAATAAATCAGAGGATTGATGGTTTTTATTTCCATATAATTTGGGAATTAGTCACGCAATCATTTATACGGCCACTCTCCCCGTACATCGGATTCAAGGAGTGCAGTTGTCATCGGCTGCTACAAATAATTGCACAACACTTTGATAAACCAAATTACCCTGGACATCACTTATGAAAGTGTTGAAAATGCCCAAATATCAAGAAAAACACAACTTACTGCCCATAATCTGAAAAGCTTCCATGCATAAATTATTAATTACCTCATGCAGACAGGAAAATGGATTTTTTTAAATAGATTTTTACACAAATATAAGGATATAATCAAATCTAGGATAATGGAGAGCTATAATATAGACTCCAAATTTGTCTTAAACATTTCACCATTCTAGATGATACATTATGTTTAAGGGAACAACATTTATATGGTCCTTCTGCTCCTAAACCTTTCCCACTTAGAAGCAAAGTGAAGATGGCTATGTGCAAACAGCATAAAACCAGAACAACCTGCGAGTTACTCTCAGTCTATTCAGGTTTTATGCTGTTTGCTGCTCATCAGTATCTAAGGTTTGGAGATGAATCCTTAAAAACTTGAATCTAGAAATAAAGGTCTTAAATTAAATATAACTTTCTAAGGGACTACAAATACCTGAAAATACGTATCTAAGTGGGAAAGGGTTAAACTGAAACACGTATTGAGATCTTTCATGACACGGGCCCCAGTATCTCACCTTCGGGGGTCCAGTGATATTCGTATCATCCACCGTCATCACGCTGAACTCCCAAGAGAGGCTATCGATAGAGACGTTGTTGAGACGGGCAGACAACTGTAGGACTGCAGTCAGGAAACCTGTCGGGAACGTGAACCCTGACATCCAGAAGATATTCGGCGGGTGGGCTGTGGTTGCCCACTTCTCAAGCTGATCTAGACGCTGCACGAGGTCTCGGGTCCAGGCTGCCAGGGGCTTTAGGGATGGGTAGGCCTGAAATGGGGGAACCGGTATAGTGAAAAGAGGGGAAGCAATATAGTTGGACAATGGGAAACCAATATAGTGAGAAATGGGGAACCGGTATAGTTGGACAATGGGAAATCAATATAGTGAGAAATGGGGAACCGGTAAAGTTAAACAATTGGAAACAAATAAAGTGAGAAATGGGTAACCGGTATAGTGCGACAAACGGAAAGCAATATACTGAGAAATGTGGAACCGGTATAGTGAGACAATTGGGCCATTCAGCATTTACAAACGCCTCAACTGGGGAAACGCATCAGTTAGAAATGGGGACTATATTAACAATGCCTGGAAACCAGAATAGTGAAAAAGGTTATCTGCATAGTGAGAAATGCAGACTATACCAACAAGAAGTGCCTGCAATTATTGGAAAAGGAATAGTTAGAAATGGGAATTCAGTTAATTTGGTTTCGATGGTTCTCCCAGGCTCGGGCCAAGGATATAACCCGTAGACTTAATATTCACAATGCGAGATATTTTTCTTAAGTCAGGTATATAACACTAGGAAATAGAAGCAATCCTCTATCATGTAATTTTATTATAATTTACAAATTTATGCCAATAAGAAATTTGATTCAGTAACATGGCCCAGAATGGCTGCGGTTCAAAGATAAAGTCATGACACAATCACAGCTTCACTCACCTTGAGCCATGAGGGTGGCACACGGCCGTCGTAGATACAGATGAAGATGCTCTCGAGTTCCACCGTCATGACAACCAAGCCCTGGATACCCATGTCAAGGTCCTTCAGGGACTTGCGTATCTCCACAAGAAGCGCGTTGTAGCGCTGGATCTGAAACGTAGGGGAAATATGACGAGCTTTGTAGCTATAAATGTTTTAAGAAGCGCGCGAAGTAAACAATGTTTTCAACATGAGCAGGTATAGGGTGTTGTAGTGGGAAAAGTGTTTTGATCTTGTATAAGTATGGGGCAATAATGTGAAAAATGTTATGACTTGAGAAAGTGAAAGTGTTGTATGTTGTAGTGATCGATGTTTGAGTGCATAATATATTGCTGGATCTGAAACGAACATCAAATTTGATGCGTTTCTAAAATGTACATACATGATGTGTTTAAATTTGTAGTTTTATGGCAATCTCTACTTCCATAACAGTCTCAGTGTTTGTCTTAGTTGTTTTCCTGTATTATTTTTGCATGTTGCAAAAGAATGGCATATTCTGCGCAGCCTAATCTAAGATAACACTTTGCACGTTCATGCTATCTAGTGTTCTAAGAAAGTCATTTCTAAAGACAAATTCACTCTTATCAAAACCACCCTGGTTAAGAATGTACTTGTAAATGACCCACTACAGACATGCATTTTGACCTGTTTTTGCAAGGCATGACTACTTTTTATAAGTTTGCATTTTCATATCAATAACTATTGCAAGTTAATGTTGCTTGTTTGGTTCTGAGAATAGCACCATGAGATTGTTATGTCACCAGTGCAGATAGCAAGTTCACTTGACTGGTTGATAATAAACCTTACTATTTTTTTATTGTGAAACCATCTATCGAAGTAAAGTAAACAAATACCAGTCAATAGTTTTTACAAATTTGAATTTTTTTAGTGTTTCCAACCACATTTGTTTTTTCTGACACTCGGAAATGATATCAGACCTCAAAAAATATTGTCAGAAATGTCCAAGTTCCGTGGTTCTTGCATGGGTTGACAAAAGCAAAATTCACCTAAAAATTAAATTTATGTTCCAGTTATCAAAATATTACAATTCAAAATACTTTATTTGTCATTTTTTTAAATTTTAGACTTATATATAAATTTCTTACTACCTCTGTAGAAGTACAACGTTGATCGGTGATGGATCAATGGAGAGAATCTTAACTGTGTTGTCATAGTCGATGTTTTCGGGAATCTGTTTGTAGATGTTTGCAGACAGTTCCAGCACCTGTGTGAAAAAAAGGCTGTCATGTAAACATGGGTTCTGACAAGTGGAGTAAAATAAAACCTTATGTTTACACATGAGCTGGTTTCTGGGAAAACGGGGCTTAATGCACCTGCACAAAGTGTCGTCCCAGTGGTCTTAATGCACGTGCACAAAGTGTCGTCCTAGCGGGCTTAATGCACGTGCACAAAGTGTCGTCCCAGCGGGCTTAATGCACGTGCACAAAGTGTTGTCCCAGCGGGCTTAATGCACGTGCACAAAGTGTTGTCCAAACGGGCTTAATGCACGTGCACAAAGTGTTGTCCCAGCGGGCTTAATGCACGTGCACAAAGTGTCGTCCCAGCGGGCTTAATGCACGTGCACAAAGTGTCGTCCCAGATTAGCCTGTGAAGTCAGGGTCGAAACTTTCTGCTTTTATTGTATTTTTCATTTAAAGATAGGCTCTTCTTTAGAAAAAATCCAGTTGAGGCAGAAAGTTTTGTCCCTGATTAGCCTGTGCAAACTGCACAGGCTAATCTGGGATGACACTTTATGCACATGCAATAAGCCCTGTTTCTCCAGAGCAAAGCTCATATGTATTTCATACCAGAGACAAAATGTTTATAGCAAATGTTGACACAAAAGAGGCACTTGAAAACCATTGACAATAACCATAGATGGCAAGTTAAACTACCTTTGACCAGTTTAATTAAAATGTATTCAAAAATAAATAACACTTATGACGTAACAACTATACAAATAATGTACATGTTTTTCCTATTCCTTCAGCAAAACTACTGTGAAACCGTTTATTTTCGTAAGCATTAAATGTCGTAGTTAATATAAGAAAATACGGACGCCAAAGCATGCAACATTTTCACAATACGCACCTTATCTTCCCTGGACTCGCCAGCAACGGATGAGATCTGCGGCTGAAGGGAGAGAAGCTCGTCGAACATGAGTCGCGTTTCCTGGATCTGAGACTGGATATCTGCGTTGGGATGCTGCCCAAAGGCCTCAGGGTGGTCAATGTTTGGCAACATGCTGTAGGAAGAGAGGGAGCCGTCCTTAGGAATGTAGTATGTCACAAGTGTTGACAGCCTAAAAGGAAAGTAGAATAAAATAAACCAATGAATGAAAGGGAGAATTTTTTTAAATATATAATTGATGTTAATTCTCAGTTCTTAAATCAGACCTCATTCAACTCATACTTCAGTAAGAGGGGTTATGCAAACCTAACAATTTTTGGCAAACCCAACCCACTAGGAGTTTGCCATACCCAATCCACTAGGGGTTTGCCATACTCAACCCACTAGGGTTTTTTCCAAACCAAACCTACTAGGGGTTTGCCAAACCCAATCCACTAGGAGTTTGCCAAACCCAACTCATTAGGAGTTTACCAAACCCAACCCACTTGGAGTTTGCCAAACCCAACTGATTAGGGGTTTGCAAAACCAAACCCACTAGGGGTTTGCCAAACCAAACACACTAGGAGTTTGCCAAATCCAACCCACTAAGAGTCTGCCAAACCCAACCCATCAGGGGTTTGCAAAACCAAACCCACTAGGAGTTTAGCAAACCAAACACACTAGGGGTTTGACATAACCAACCCACTAGGAGTTTGCCAAACCCAATCCACTAGGAGTTTGCCAAACCAAACCAGCTAGGGGTTTGCAAAACCAAACACACTAAAGGTTTGGCAAACCCAACCCACTAGGGGTTTGCTATACCCAACCCACTAGGGGTTTACCAAACACAACCCACTAGGGATTTGCCATACCCAATCCACTAGGGGTTTGCCATACTCAACCCACTAGGGATTTTTCCAAACCAAACCTACTAGGGGTTTGCCAAACCCAACCCACTAGGAGTTTGCCAAACCCAACTCATAAGGAGTTTACCAAACCCAACCCACTTGGAGTTTGCCAAACCCAACTGATTAGGGGTTTGCAAAACCAAACCCACTAGGGGTTTGCCAAACCAAACACACTAGGAGTTTGCCAAACCCAACCCACTAAGAGTCTGCCAAACCCAACCCATCAGGGGTTTGCAAAACCAAACCCACTAGGAGTTTAGCAAACCAAACACACTAGGGGTTTGACATAACCAACCCACTAGGAGTTTGCCAAACCCAATCCACTAGGAGTTTGCCAAACCAAACCAGCTAGGGGTTTGCAAAACCAAACACACTAAAGGTTTGGCAAACCCAACCCACTAGGGATTTGCTATACCCAACCCACTAGGGGTTTGCCAAATCCAACCCACTAGAGGTTTGCCAAATCCAACCTACTAGTGATTTGCCATACCCAACCCACAAGGGATTTGCCAAACCCAAACACACTAGGGGTTTGCCATACCCAAACCACTAGGAGTTTGCCATACCCAACCCACTAAGGGTTTGCCAATTGCAACACATTAACTGGGTTTTCAAAACCTGGTTATCTTTTACACAAGAAAAGCACAGTCAAAATCGGCAAAAATTAAACAAATTTTTGTCATATCATATAAATCTTTTGACAATATGCACCTCAAAATTCATGTTTTCATTTGTTATTTTACTAATTTTGTTAATCCAGACATTTAAGTGTTTACTTAGGCACGAAATGCTTTCATACACGAATGCAAGACTTTTTTAACCCTTTGCATGCTGGGAAATTTGTCGTCTGCTAAAATGTTGTCTGCTGAATTTCTAAAATTAGCATTTCCTTAGATTTTTTTCAAAGAATACGATCAGAATAGCAAACAGTTTGGATCCTCATGAGACGCCATGTTCTGTGGCGTCTCATCTGGATCCAAACTGTTAGCAAAGGCCTTCAAAATTCGGTTCCAGCACTGAAAGAGATATACATGTTGCACTACCAGCATACAAAAACACCTACTGGAAGAAAGGAGTGTTGATTGAGTTGTCGTTGAAAAAGTCTGCTATGTAAGTCATAAGGAGCCTTCTGTCCCACTCGTCAGTCACGTGACCTCCGTAGTTGATTCCCGCTATCAGATACTTGAGTGCATCCCATGGACTCTCGTCATAGTCGTCCAGGTAGATACTCAGCAGGTTCTCTGATACCTGTAGAAATAACGCTTGTATTGACCTAATGACCTAGTTTTTAAGCTCACATGACCAAGGCCAGTTTGTACTTGGTATTTTTTATGTCTAATTATGCTAGAACTCTGGAGTAAAAGCGAAGTTGAAAATTTCTGGGATAAATGTTCATACGAATGAAAGTATTTGAGCCTTGCCTTAGAAAAACTGGGTTAATGCATGTGTGTAAAATGTTGACCGAAATTAGCCAGTGCTATTTCAGCGCAGGCTCAACAGGGATGACAGTTTCTATTTTTGTGTTTATTTTCTTTTAAAGAAGCCTCTTCGTAGCAAAAATCCAATTCAGGCAAAAACTCAACTGTCATACCTGATTAGCCAGTGTATAATCCACAGGCTAATCTGGGACAACATTATATGCACATGCATTTAAAACAAGCTTGAATGTTTTCCCATATAAGCCTCATATAATTTTGCTTTATGGAGCCTGTATTTCATTTTAATCATCTAGGTTGATACTCAGCAGGTTCTCTGTTACCTGTAAGCATAATGCAAGTATTGTTTCATCAGTTGGGTTTCTGGACCCACTGGTTCAAAACTTAAGGTGTCAGTTAACTTAACCATGGTTCAGGTTTCCCTTTTTTGTAGGTGTGAATTTGCTATTAAGGCTTATTTCTGCAGCACATGTTAATACTTCGCGTTGATTTTGACAAATGATTTTTTTTATCAAGGATTGCCAAATCTTCCACTGTATTGTACCTTCTTTACGCCTCCATCCTAACATACCAACAACTTTCTCTCTTGCCCTATTTCACAACTCAATTCACAAACATCGTAATCACATTTCCAAACCAAACATCGTCAAAAGAAACTTCACTGACCTCAAAATCTGAATCGTTGAACTCGTAGGCTATGTTCCAGCCCAGCATGAGGAACTTTTTCCTCTCGAGCAGCACCGAGTGGAAGTAACAGAGCGCAAAGAGTAGCTTCTTGTACTTGTCCTGCTTGTGGCACCGGCTGAACTGCTGCTCTGTGATCAGGTTGTAGAGACGCTTGAGGTTGGCCTTCAAGCCCTGAAAGTGAGATGAATAAGGTCAAACTATGGTTTGATCAGCAATTTGTTTTCCTTCTGTATAAAGTACCGGCAGTGTAAAAGATTAGCTCGTGCGGTCTGCTTTTATTGTATCGTATGTTTAAAGGAAGTCTTTTCTTAGCAAAAAATCCTTTTTATGAAGAAAGTGTCCTACCATATAAGCCTGTGCACATGCATCTGGCGCCATTTTTCCAGAATGTGGCTTATTTTGATATCTAGCTTCCCTATGGCCCAATTTTAATTTACTGGCCTCGTAACACACAGGGTTAGTAAAAAAAACGTGTTACAAATAATCCACTACAACTTAGCAACCTTTTATGTGAAATAATCCTTTACCACTTAGATACGTATTTTGACGTGTTTGCAGTCCCCTTGAAAGTTACATTAAAATTAATTCAAGACCTTTCTTACAAGAAGTTTCAAAGGTTTCAGTTCCAACCCTTAGATACTGATGAGCAGCAAGCAGCATAAAACCTGAACAGACTGCCAGTTGTTCTGGTTTTATGTTGTTTACACATAGCCGTTTTAACTTTGCTTCTGAGAGGGAAAGGGTTAACGCGTACCTTAGGTGGCTCTGTGGTCATCTTGATGCCTGTCTGCAGGATGGCGATGGGGAACTCCGGGTGTGGACTGAAGCTGAGCCAGAGCCTGAACTCCGGGTGAGGTTCCTCCACCTGCAGCTGCTCCACCAGCTTGTCCAGCTGAGGCATCCAGCTGAGGGACAGGTGGCAGTTTGCAAGGAATACCCAGATACCCTGCAGGAGAGAGAGAGAGAAATAAGTGTTACATTTATATCGCCAGCTGAGGGACAGGTGACAGTTGGCCAGGAATACCCAGTTACCCTGCAGGAGAGAGAGATGGAAAATAAGTGTTACATTTATATGTCTAGCTGAGGGACAGGTGACAGTTGGCCAGGAATACCCAGTTACCTGCAGGAGCGAGAGATGGAAAATAAGTGTTACATTTATATCGCCAGCTGAGGGACAGGTGACAGTTGGCAAGGAATACCCAGTTACCCTGCAGGAGAGAGAGAGGGAAAATAAGTGTTACATGTATATGTCTAGCTGAGGGACAGGTGACAGTTGGCCAGGAATACCCAGTTACCTGCAGGAGAAAGAGAGATGGAAAATAAGTGTTACATTTATATCGCCAGCTGAGGGACAGGTGACAGTTGGCAAGGAATACCCAGTTATCCTGCAGGAGAGACAGAGAAATAAGTGTTACATTTATATGTCTAGCTGAGGGACAGGTGACAGTTGGCAAGGAATAACCAGTTACCCTGCAGGAGAGAGAGAGAAATAAGTGTTACATTTATATGTCTAGCTGAGGGACAGGTGACAGTTGGCAAGAAATAACCAGTTACCCTTTGGTTGGGTGATGGAAAATAAAAGCTAATATGGTCAAATTTAGCACAAGCATTAAACTCCATCGTAACTGCTAGAATAAGGATGTTATCAAATTAAGCAAAAGCCGCTATGGGTGCCTGACCTGCCCTAGTTTAGAGCCCCTAATTTTACCTGTACAGACCTCTCTCACACCCTCCTTGATCATTCTCGTGGCTATGGGTGCCTGACCTTGACCCAAGGAGAGCGCGTGAAACCTCTGGGCCATACCGCTCTGCTATGCCGGCTGTAACAACTCACTGGTTGGGTCCTAAGAATAAATAGAGAGTAAACATCACTATTAAATGTTGGGTCGTAAAAATCAATACAGAATAAACATTATTATTGAATGTAGTATATATTGTGGCATACATATTTACATATTTATAAACAAACAAACTTAATAAATGAGCCACGCTCTAGTAAATCGGGACTTTATGCATGTGCGTAAAGTGTCGTCCCAGATTAGCCTTTAAAGCCGGCAAAGGCTAACAAGGGATGACACTTCCCATTGCAATGGCATTATTTTAAAGGATGTCTCTTATAAACAAACATCCAAAAATTAACAAAAATATCAGTGTGATATACTTGAGCTCTTTTTGAAAAATTAAATAAATCTATTTATGGAATTTCCACTTTTGTCAAGTTTAATGTGACAATGTTCCCGGGCTTATTATGTGATCACTTTAAAATAATGGTTTCATTTCATAGTTTACAGTCATCATCGTTTGTTTCACTTAAAAATAAATTGCAGCACTATGCAAATTACAGTAAAATACCACATTTATATTACTGATAGTTTTTCTAAATTTCACTCATTTCAAAGAAAAAATTAAGAGTAATTTATCTGTGTTTTTTTTACAAAACACCATAAAATACATATTTTACAAAATCAATATTGCTCTATTTATGTTTGCTCTACGCAAACAAACAGGAGGCATTTTTCTGGCTTTTCATGAATGCCATAATTACTCTTTTACCAGAAATAAGTTTTCTGATGGTAAAAATACTTATTATTGCATGCCCAAAAATTTAGATACCAACAAATAGTTTCAGAAGTGTGTGATTTGTACATGGATCAACAAAAATAAGTGGATTTTTAATAAAATACAACTATCAAAAACTGTATAGTCATTAATGTAAGAGGAAAAAATAACAGGGCTTTTTTTCCTTCTGAGAATGGCTGTTTTTCACAATTTCAAGATGGTGACTAAAATTTTCACAATTTTAGAAAGTTCACGACTCATTTTTTCACACTTTTGAACAGTTTGCAACTCATTTTTTCACAAAATAGGAAACAAGCCCTGTATGAGTGGTAGCGACATATTGTAACAAAATATAATTTTGGGGGCTAAAAAAAGGTGGCCAAAAACTTATAGTGATGACAGTACAAACTTAGTTATGATGGTACAAGCTGGACATTTACCACTCCAGGTGAGAGCCAGAGCTCCAGATAAGGATCGTATTTTCATAATTTACGAATTATTTTCAAGTCTGTAACGTATTTATTTCAAAATCTTGTCGTACCATTAAGAATTACAATAAAGTTACGAATATTATTTTTACATCGGTTAGTATCGATTTTTATCGAGTTCTTTTCGCGTATTAAAGATCTTTGCAGTGCTTATATAAAATGGTTATCGGGTTTGTTTAACAAAGCGCATTTTTCCAATAAAAGCGGCGTATACAGTCTATCTGTCAAAAAACAATGGCGGCGCCCAGAGAGCGTTCTAAATAACTGCAAAGCGTCCAAAAACACGCTTTTAACATATTGTACGCAAAGTGAGCCGAAGTTAAATGTTTAGAAAGACATTATAGAAAAGATCTTATACGATGCTGTATGTTCAGTTGCCGACACAGTCGGAAAAGCTAAACAAAAACGCGACACGACGGGTCCAAACTTAAACACAAAAAAACAACATTGAACGAGTGGAAGGGACAAGTCCTGTGGCTAATCGTTGTAAATATTGAAGGGGACACCCGTTTTAATTGTGAAATATGTAAAAATTCATCTAAGGCATGCAATCTAAGCACAGTTTGGGCATATGAAGGTATTTGAAAAATAAAATTGTATAATACTGAAAAGACACTGTTGAACTCGTATAAATAAAGTTGCAAGTATGTTTATTTTGATTTTTTTTGCATGAAAATAACCATTGTTTTTTTTTTAGGTCATTTAGAAAAAATAAGAATTATTTTCCAAAACTTAGTAGTAACGTTAAGAATAAAATTTCAGAGTTAAGAATTCTATTTGAAAATCTGGTAGTAATTTAAGAATTTCACAAAACCTTATCTGGAGCTCTGTGAGAGCACAAAGATTAGAGGCGTCTTGGTACTCGAGTCCCCGACCACATGCTGCGTGTCCAGCACAGGCGGCTCCACGAATCTCGAGCCCAGATTGTTGGTGATGAAGGAGGTGGCGCAGAACGAGACACGGTCCGGTCGCAGGGAGCGGATGATAAGCATCTTCTGCAGCTCGTTGCACGCATTGTCCCATTCACCTGAACCACCGATTGATAATTCCATTAATTTAGTTTGAACCCATTTACTTCAGCTAAATTGCATTTAAAGCCTAAGGCTTATTCAAACCCTCTTGATAATAAGCTATTTGCAAACAGCATAAAACCAGAACAGCCTGTGAGTAACTCGCAGTCTGTTCAGATATTATGCTATTTGCTGCTTATTAGTTCCTGAGGATTAGAAATGAAGCTTTTAAAACTTGAAATTTTTAATAAAGGTCTTCAATTAAATTAAATTTTCTAAGGGACTACAAATGCGTCATATACATATTATAAGTGTAAAAGGGTTAAAATATGTATCTAAGTGGTAAAGGGTTCAATAAATATCTAAGTGGTAAAGGGTTTAATACGTATCTAAGTGGTAAAGTGTTAAAGGGTTCAATACGTATTTAAGTGGTAAAGGGTTCAATAAATATCTAAGTGGTAAAGGGTTTAATACGTATCTGTTTAATACGTATCTAAGTGGTAAAAGGTTAAAATACGTATCTAAAAGGTAAAGGGTTTAATACATATTTAAGTGGTAAAGGGTTAAATACGTATCTAAGTGGTGAAGGGTTAAATACGTATCTAAGTGGTAGGGTTAACACAATAACAACACCTATCTCAGTCTCACCTGGCAGGGCTGTATTCTCCGGCTCGTTTGCCGTGTACCAGATGTTCCAGTCGCGGGGGTACTGCTCGAACGACGTGATGATCCCGTGGAAGTTGGTCAGCTTCTCCAGCTCCGTGATGTTGTCCCAGGCAACATCCGACAGCCAGCCCGAGCACGGGTTGTCCATCTGATTCTCCCGGTCAAATACCTGGAAAAATTGAGCAAGGTTTATGTCAACAAACATTTGCAGAATATTTATTTGTTGAAGATTCAATGAAAACTTTATGACTAAGAGACTAATTGAAACAAGGTCATAGACAGTTATAGAAGTCCAGCAATAAAATGCATCCCGTATCTTGGAAGTTTGGTGAAGACTCTGTGAAAAGCAAACGAGTTCAGAGAGCTGTTACGCCAGATTTTGCATTTTTTCTATAAACCAAGGGCAATAACAATGAAGTGATTAGCGCGATTTTATGTCAACTAACAATTGCAGAATGCTTGGTGAAGATTCAATGAAAACTGTATCACAAAGAGAGTGGGAATGGCGAATTATGCATTTTTGTATTAAGAAAGGGCAATTACTTTGAATTGCCTTAATTTTTTTTATCAACTATGTAATCCTAAGGTTTTATTATAAATTCGCTATGAACATTAGAGCTCAAACCAATCTGGACTATACAGCCTAAAGACATTTAAAGAAATTGAGACCCGGCTCATAAATTAAAATCTAAATATTTATGATCGAGCGTTGCAAAAGCATGACTTGATTGATTAGTTCTACCCATGTGTTAGATTTGAGTCTGCCTAGGAGTTTTTGAAGCGCTAGACTCTAGAGACTGGTTCTACCTACATGTTAGCCTTTAGTCTCACCAACCTTTCATCCTTGGAGTTTTTCAATTACCAGACTCTATTGACAAGTTCTACCCGTGAGTTTCAACATTCCGTCCAGTAGTTATTTAAGTGCCAGATTCCTGAGACTGGTTCTACCCACTTGTTAGACTTGAGTACTCACCACTCCACCACGGAGGAAGAAGTTGTATTCGTCCATGTTGAGCTTGCCAGCGTGCTCGAGAATCTTGGCGCACATTTGGAACGAGAACAGCAGCTTGTGGCGTTCAAAAAGACCACGACAGATGAACCTTTAATTGTAATCATACAAGAAGCGGTAATCATGCAAGCATCTTTCATGCATAACTTGAATGCCTCAACATAAATCATGTTCAGATGTGCACTTAAGTCCCATAAAATTAATAGTTTATAATTTACATCTTTAACATCCGAAATACAAACAAATGCTTTGAAATCTGAAATAGTTTTTAAAATTAAATTTCAATAACTGTCGTATCTGCCGATGCCAATTACAGTTTTGAAAAGATTAATTAATAAATTGAACAAAGTCCTTAACCACTATATAGTAAAATTTTAAAAGAGTCCCACCAGGAAATCTCACCTGTAGATGGCGTAGGTGTGGTGATCGTTGAGGTTCACGATTCTCTCCTCCAACTTTGGCTGCGGGGCGACTTGTCGATGGATAGCTTGAACTGATCTATGTACGAGTCCAGAGAGAACTGGTACATGGGGTCTATGGGACCCATGTCGTTCAGCACGAAGAACAAGATGGAGACCCTCTCGGCTGCCGGTCGGTATCCCTAAAAGGGCATAAATAGACTTTCTTTAAGTTGAGATTTTACACAGATATGAGGTTTTGAATTAAATTTTATGTGTTAAATTTGAACCTTGCTCTGGTTAAACAGGATTTTATCCATGTGCATTGCCACGTTAAAGTGTTGTCCCAGGTTAGCCTATGCAGCCCACACATACAAATCGGGGAAAAACTTTCCACTTTTATTGTATTTAATGTTTGAAGGAAGTCTCTTATTAGTGAAATTCCAGTTGTGGCAGGAAGTGTTGTCTATGATAAGCCTGTGCTGACTGCACAGGCTAATTTTGGACAACACTTTACAGACATGCATTCAGCCTGGTTTACCCCGAGCTCAGCTCATTGATTTGAAGATCTGGGCTCTTATTTATATTCAAATGGAAACTTTAAACAATGCATAGAATTCCTTAAGACTCTGATCATTTGATCCAGGGGCATAAAAACAAACAAACTGTGAAATCCATACCTCTCTTGCAGCATCAATTTTCACCTCGGTCTGCTCTGAGATCTGTAGCTGCTCCGAGACCTCCTGGGACGTCACCTTGGAGGCCTGCAGCGTGTTCACCAGCTGCTCGTCATCTAGCAGCGAGCCCTTGGTCTCGTTCAGCAGCCTGGGCAATAGGAGAAATTTGTTTGGATTATATTTCAACAAAATAGGTTATATGGTGTCCGCCTAGCAACCAGAAGGTCACAGGTTTAAGCCTTACTGATGAAACCAGGAAACAGACTTGAGAGTGTTTCAATAGGCCGTATGCTTTTAATGAAATTGAGCTCAAATAAATATGTTTAAACTAACAAAATAGTCAATACTGGAGCATTATTTGTGTATCCTTCAACGATGTGGAAAAGAGAGTATTTGTTTATCATTCAGGAGTGTTTATCCCCAAGAAGGGAGCCTTTTGTGTTCAGCAACTTATATAATAGCAAAAATTAAATAGAAAATTATAGAACAAAATGGCAAAAATAAAAGAGTTTTGATGTTTCATTCTTCAAGACCTTACCATTTATCAAATAGTGAACTTATTGTCTTGCATACGAAATTCACTTTATTTGTGTTGATTATCATTCATCAAATTGGGAAACAGTCTCCTCAATGACATAAATATGGCGCCCGTCTAGCAACTGGGAGGTCATGGGTTGAATCCCCACTATGGGAGCGTTCTTTCGATCTTTCCCCTAAGACACCCTGTACAGGTTCTTCCCAGAAAATTTAGTCAAGGGTGGATTTCAATTCAATCAAGCAAATATAAATGAGCCGTGCTTTGTGAAAAGGGGGTTTAATGCATGTGTGTATTCTGCTAATTAGTGTGTAATAAGCTAGTCTGGCTAATCTGGGACGACACTTTCCCCCTAAACTGGATTTTTGCTAAGATGAGACTTTCTTTAAAAAGAAAATATCATAAAAGTGGAAAGTTCACCCCTGATTAGCCTGTTCAGACTGCATAGGCTAATCTGGGACGACCCTTTATATAGTAAGTAATACTATATAGTAAGTTCACCAAACTTCCAAGATACGGGATGCATGAATAAAACCTTTTTTTCACATAACACGGCTCAAATAGATTTATACTATGAAAAAGTGACTGTTTTTCCCCGTGCCCTACCGTAGAATCTCGTCCTCCAGTTCCACCAGTTTCTTCTTGCCGTCTGCAATGCTCCTCACAAGGCTGTCCTTCTTCTCCTCCAGATCTGGGTTCTCCTTACCAACAACTATACCCAGCAGCTGGGCCTCCAGACCTATAATAATAATAAGAATAATTATTTTAAAATGAGTACTGGGAAAACAAGCAAATTCGTTGAATTGATATCCCCAGCCAATATGCTTCTGGACACTCACACCAAGTTTCAATGAAATCCGCCAAAGCATTTCCAAGATATGGCTTCGGACACACAAAATAATTTTTTTTTTCAAGATACAAAGGGCCATAACTCTGTTATTAACAGATGGTGTACAATGTCATTTCGCGTGCAAAAAATCATCCTCTTATCCATATATATACTCATACCAAGTTTCAATGAGATCCGCTAAAGCACTTCCAGGATATGGCTTCGGACACAAAAGTGCCGGACGGACGGACCGAAAGACGGACGGATGTACAAAGCCAAAACAATATCCCTCTGCCTATGGCGGGGGATAACAAGGCGTAATACATGTGCTTAGAGTGTTGTTCCAGATAAGCCTGTGCATACAACCCTTTCTGATTTTATAGTAATATGGTTAAGACCCAAATTATGTGGTATAAAGGTATTAAAAATTCAAAAGTTGAATCATTTTTATTCTAGGGATCTGTGTGTGTGTCTGTTCAACTAACAATGATTTGACAAGCACTGTCTTCCATAAAAAAACAATATACAGAAGTGAAACTCCAGTTGCTCCAGCAGTATTGCATTCCTATCATACACAGGTTTGTGGTCCTTTATTTACGGCAAGTAAACCATTGCCAAAACAGTATGGCACAATACAATTATTTCCCTTAACAATCTCAGCTAACCTTGCTCTTTCACGGCAAAGTTTACTATGGTGGTCTTGGTGGAGATCTCTGGCGTGTAGTGCGGATTGCTCAGCTTGGTCGTGATGTAGAACCGGAACTCCGGGTTGTACTCAATCTCCTTGTCTCCGATACGGATCATGTACGCACCACCTGCCGGGAGGAACAAGATATTTGGTTCAATTTGATATAAATCAGCTGCGCTCTTGGGAAAACAGGGCTAAATTCATTGCATAAAGTGTCTTCCCAGATTAGCCTGTGCAGTCTGCACAGGCTAATCAGGGATGAGGCTTTCTGCCTAGACCAAATTAATTTTAGAGGATACTTCTTTTAAACGCCTCCAGTACATCGAAAGCAATCAAAAGAGTCAAAATTGATGAGGACTGGATGAAAAGTGCTGTCTAAAAGAGCAGAAACTGTTGAGGCAAATTTTAAATAAATGAAGTGTCGCAATTTCTAGATTGTGAAACAGTAACCATTAAAGTCTTTTCAACTAACTTGTACAATTGGTACCAGAGTGTCTTGAGAAGACCAGGTTTAATGCATGCGCGTAAATTATTGTCACAGATTAGCCTGAGCGGTCAATGTCCTTGCATAAACGAGCCATCAAGGTAAGTGGATATGCTGTTTGTGTCGCTTCACAAGCTTGCCAACAAGCAACTTTCAACACAAGACACCATGAACTGGTTCAACCCGAAGAACTGGAAGGACTCTCAGTAATCCTTAGGTCTTGTAAGCAATGAAGATAATTTAGTGAAGTATACAGTTTATGTAAATAAATGGCTTTCTATTTGGCTTGATCCATTCTGTTTGCATAAAATCTTGTTTAAAAGTGTAGTACCCTTGTACCTCAGTGACTGAGGAGTTAGCCTTAACGTCCATGCAGTATCTCTGGACTAGCTGCATGTCGAAGGCGATGGGCTCGATGTAGTAACGGTGATTGTCCCACTCACACTTGATCAGGCCGGCGGATGAGAGAAATTAATGGGCTTTCGTCAACTTTTGAATTTGAAAAAAAAAGACGTTGCCGTTGGAATAGTCCAAATAATTAGACGTAAGCTACCCCGCTTACGTCTAAACGGCTACCGTCGTTTTCCTATAGCAAATTGAGTTCAACTTAAACTTCAGTTTTTCTCGTTAAATCTTTGCTAATGCATAAAATTATCATTAATTAGACATAAATGTGAGCGATTACCTCTTAAATGTGTAAAAATTGTGCTTTTAAACCACTAATGTACATTTTTAAAAATAAACATACACAACACACGAAGTGTGTTTGTCGTTTATAGAATTACATTGAATTATCTTGAACGAAATTATTTTTTGAATAGGTTACACATAACCAATTGTTGTTGTACAACAAACCACATCACTTTTTAGCTTTCTGTACTTTTTAATTAAATGAAACCTATATGTGTGTGTTAAAACTACCAGTTGTATCACGGAGTGTATATTGATAGGAGATGATTCGAGTATTTGACCCTTACTGTAGTAAATTCAATCTTATGCAAAAACTATTCATCCGATTTTATTGGTTTATACGTTATCTTGTTGCTTATTAATTCCTCTTTCAAAAAATATACGTTTTAGTATACTCCCGTTGTTAGGCCACGACTTTTATATTTCTTGGTTTACAAAACCGCCGACCCTAATTTTTGGAAAATGGGAAAAAAAATAAAATCGGAAAATCGTCTTTTTTTTATATATTTTATTCCCGACCGCACTGAAAAACGAGCGAAACGAGAAAAAAAAACGATCCGGTTTGAGTACGGTTGCGAATAAAATCAAGTAGGTACAATCAACGATTGGTTCACATATATTACAGAGTTCGGGATATTTTTCAATGTGACACAGTATGTACCAGTCCTTTTATGGGCACTTCTCAAAATTTATTTAATTACAGACAATAGGAAAATCAGCGTCAGTAAAATGTCGACCGCATCAAAATTTATTTCCGAGTCTGTGACGCAACTATATTGTTTAACATGTTTATTATATTAAACATACCCGATATTATAGTAGATAAAAAAGTATTACCTTGCAATTTGATAATTAGTATAAATAATCCAATAAAACACTGCCATTATTTACGATATATGTGTTTAGGAATTTTGTAAACACGTCCGCCATAGTTTATAGGAACTGTACAGAAAGTTTGGAAATCGGAACAAATCGGTATATCTCGGAAAATCATTGATAAATGTATTTGTCGTTTTAATGCTTAGGGCCGAGTAATTTCGGCAAATCGGAACTCAACTTGCGTATTAAAAATACTAGCTCAATTAACCGTTAAACTCCGCCTCCGTTCTCTGCAAAAGATTCGAAGGCGGAGCTATGCACGTGCTATTATTAAATTGGAGGATTGCAATTGAGAAACAAACGCACGATTGGTTCGGCATGTTGATTGCTAGACAAAGGAAGCCAATTTTGTCGGCGCGAAATTTGTCGCTTTATTGCTTCAGACAGCAAGCGGCTTTCCTTTGATGACGTCAAACTGTCAATTCACACAGACTGCACATTTTCAGAAGACTTTAACTGGCTCCTTGTTTACAATTCCAGTAAAAACACTTGCTAACATTAAACTTTGGATTAAATTATCAAAATAAAGCAAAAGCCAAGTTGACAAATATGATTGTATTAATTCGCGTCAGTTTAAAAAAGACGTGTTGCGTTGTAAATCAACGAGTTTTCACGACAACAACAACTTTAACAAACATTACCGCGACGACGCGGGGATCGATCTACCTCGATTTTTTTTTCATGGACGATGTCATAAGTCCAATAAGAGCAAACACAAACTTTGTGTATGAGTAGTTTATCTTATATAAGATTTATGCAACGGGCATCGCATTGCGTAATGGTGCGCATCGAATTACGGAAATGAAGCGCAGTTTTTCGTTTTAATGGGAGAAGAACGCATGTCATTTAATGGAGTGTTTAAAATTGCCTGATGTTACAAAAGGTGCTTTTAGGTGACTCATTTCATTTGAAGATATAGATGTGTTTCATTGCATAATTAGATTTTTCGTCTCTGTGTTAAGGTTATAAAAGATATGATGTCTTTGTTCTGATGTTATTAGTATTAACTTATTTTTCCAATGATGTTTTTTTTTTTTTTTCGACCGCCCGATGGACCATTTTCAAAATAATGTTTGTAAACCAATAAAAAAAAAAGTCGTGGCCTTATTAATGGATTTATAGGCAGATAAACACAAGAAATACACATGTTATGTTTTACCACCGCGCGTTTTACCGTGTTGTGGCTATCGATCTTGTACAGTTAGCGTACAGCGAAGCGCCAAGGTTATACATTTTGATGTACCCACTCACGTCTTTTGTTGAATTATAGTTTCATTTCTCGGCCGATTTTGACAAATTAAATATCATTAGAAAGCTTACATTACGTTGTAAACAGATATAAACATATATTAAGTTTTTCTTCTGATTTCGACAGCCTGGCGAGTTATAACTTTAACTTTTGCAAATATCATACCGTATTGGAGTTTTAGAATCTAGATTTACGGTTGACATGTTCGTACTTAATACCAATTTGTAGTGTTCTTCTGATTTCGACAGCCCGGCGAGTTATAACTTAAACTTTTGCAAATATTATACCGTTTTGGAGTTTTAGAATCTAGATTTACGGTTGACATGTTCGTACTTAATACCAATTTGTAGCGTTTATATTTGGAGTTCAGTTTTAAAAATTACATCTTGCTTAGGAGAATAGAATTCTGTATACGATAGAAAAAAATTGTTTAAAAACGAAAGTAATTAAGGAATGAAGGCGGAAGAAAGTAGCGCGCGTTCCTAACGCACTGAACTGATTTTACGGTCTTAACGATTATGCTTTTGTTTAGAAACCGGCCATTGATTTTCCTTTGCCATGATTATTATATTTTTTATGGAATATATTGTGGTATTTTGTTCACGAAACATATCAATAAAGCTTATTATAAATAAATCTTAATAAATTAACGATTTCAGCTCTTGTTTATAACACAGAAAAGGTGATAAATTTATGATGTAACAGCATATATAGCGGATCCTCTCGATTTTATTTTGGTGGTTTGAGCATTTTTATCGCGGTGTTCAATAAAAGATATCTCAATAATCTTGTTTATTGATAGATCTGTGGTTTTATTGCCCCCGTGTTCAGCACAAACCAATTATCTCTTTATGATCAGATACTGTGCCGACCAATACTAAATAACACTATGGTGTCATACGCCACAGCAGGGACCTATACTTGTGATCATGGAGTCTTAATGCAAGACTTAAAAAAGTATGTTGTTTCGCTTGCGGTTGTAAAAGCCAAAACGGGGCTTCCCAGCTGGCACAGCTGCTGATACAGGGTCTTCCCCAGACCATTTAAGCGCCCCTTGCCGGGGCGCTTGAATTTCTAAATCAGAGTCCCCGGGGCGCTTGAAATTTTCCGATCAGTGTATTCTTCAGTAAAAGAAAGTGGAGATTGTCAAAAAAAATCAAGGTTTCCCTATCAGTTGTATCAATATTCCCTGTTTTATAAGAGCACTCGGTACCTACTTTCACATGTAATCGCCATAAACACCATATGGGGTAATGGATACTCCACTGATAAGAGAATAGCATGACGCGCGTATCGATTATTCTAGCCATATTACACGGTCATTTAAATGCTGACAAGGATGTATCTGGTAACTTTCCAGTCCTCAAACTGTGAAGTTCATCGTCCAATCGGTTACGCGAATGCTTATGAGGGCGGGGTTAACTATCGACCATTATTTTTGATAGACGTCGGGCATGAAGTAAGAGTTTATCGCAGCTTGATTAGCAACAAAGACCTATAGAATACATCTATAGGTCTTTGTTAGCAAAAAGTTGTACCATTTGAGTAATATAAAATCGGTAATTAGTACAGTACAGAACATTAAAGACGGTTTCGAGCATCATCATCACACCTTTTTACTGTAAACAAGTGTTACCTATGACTCATAATTAATACGAGAAATTAATTGCAAGTGGTAAACAATTAATTATTATAGCGAGTAAGTTGTGCAAATGACTCCCGGTTACAATTATGTGATAACAAATTATTTAATTCCCGTACATGTATATTTCAACATGTCCATTTATAGAACTGATTCACCTCGTTTTTCTGACATTTATTCGACACGTAATGCGCTTTAACAAATTTTCGTTGAATTAATTACGCACACTTGTAAATGTTTCGTCCGATAATCGATAGTTAGAAGACTGATGATGGCAACCGGCCGTGATCCTCGTGGACAACGTGAATTTCATGCATAATTCCGTCAAAACATTTATTCGACTCGTAAAGTGTTTAAACAAATTATCGTTGAATTTATAACGCAACGGTTAATATTTGTTGAAATCTCAAATGGGAATAATTAAATTTGTAATTCGAAACCCATTCCCGTAAGTCGATGTTAACGCGTTTTTAATCCGAAACACACTTCCGAATGTAAATGTTACCGCAACGTTAAATATTTTTGCTTCAAATTAGCCGTGCAAATTTATTTTGTGTCGAATCTTTTTCTCAATTAAAAAGAGCGCGAAAATTATGCAGCATGAACAACGTCGCGTCTATTGCATACTAATGGCGTGTATTGAGCGTTTTAACAAGCACACAACAGGTCAGGGGATTGACGCATATTCAGAGGCAATATTTCATCAAATCTATAAATAGTCACTTAAACAAGAGCGCCGCATGACGGAGCAATATACGCCCGATTCGTGTGCCATTGGAGATGATACACTGATGATTGATGTATTTGTTTTGGAAATAAGCAAAAAAAACAACAACAACTTATATAACTGATATATTCATATATATGCATTGATATCAATAAGTGTACACTTAGTCTCATTTGTTCTCTAAAACACAATATTTAAATCATAATTGTTTAGACCTACATAGGTATAGAATGGCAGTATTTCCTGTACTGATATTACTTATCTTGAAATTAGTTCCCTAAAAACTGAAATAAATATTTGGTTTGAATGTTTAAATACTGTTTGCTTTTACATTTTATATCAGCATGAATACCAAGGCTGTCTGTAATTCACCTTTATAAGATGCTTATAGCGGTTTTTATTGCTATCAAGTTCGATAAGTGTTCAGCGGATGATAAATGTAAATGAGGTGTATTAAATTGATAATCATAAACCTGTATAAGGCATTTTGGCTGGGTCAATTGCGATGATAATGGACATGATGTAAGTTACAATAACCTATAACACATACTTGAAACCTTTTTAAGGAATAAATGGATTTTGCTTTTTTTTAGGTAATGGGTCTCTATAAATGCTTTTATTCAACTTACATTCTGATTGTAAATCCAAATCCAGATGGATTTGTTGTCTGAGGAATAAGTTTCAAGTACACCAGTTCGCGCAGTTATCATATTCGTGAAGATCAAGTCTATTGTTGACCGATAGTCTATGGTAGGGACACAAGGCTGTTGATGTAAGCCATAGTTTGAAGCTATTTTCTGCAGGGCATCTTGCTGGGGTGATTACATCCCAATCCAGATGGCTTTGTGGTCTGAGAAATACGTTTCAAGTACACCAGTTTGCGCATTTATAATATTCGTGAAGATCAAGTCTATTGTTGAGTGATAGTCTGTGGTAGGGACACAGAGCTGTTGTTGTAAGCCATAGTCTGAAGCAAATTTCTGCAGGGCATCTTGCTGGGGTGAACGTTTACTGAAATCAACATTGAAGTCACCGAGTATAACAATATCACGACCTTGCATGTGCTCATTTACTACAACAGTCAGTGCATTGAGCAGCATTGCACTATTTGTCAAGGGCTGTTTGTAGACAAACAAGACTTGAGTGTCAAAAATTTCCACTAAAATCATTTCAACATTTTTCATGGAAACATCAAGTGGAGTCACCGGTGTTTTGCTGTATACAACCATACCATGGGCTGGTCTGGTATTTGTTGTCATAGGTGCATCCTGTCTATATTGATAGAAACCAGTCATGGATGTGTTGAGCTCTGTGTCACTGCTTGTAAACCTGGTTTCACAACAGCAGAAGATATTGCAGCACTGCAGACTGAAGTCGCACCTTACATCTTCAATGTGGCGGTGAAGTGACCTCGCATTCAGAAAGCCAATCTTGTGGGGGAGGGGAACATTGTACAGGAACTGTAATGTTGGTTTTAACTTGTTAGATCTAAGCCGCTCCATTTCCTTTTTGACCTTTGCGTTGATGGATATCTTTTTTGACTCTAAGTTTAGAATATGTAGACCATCTGGGCTGGTAACTCTGCTAAGAGCGACATAATGCATGTGATCCCATTTTCTACTTGATGTTAGATCCACAACGACTGTCTGTAAGGTGTCACCTTGTGATCTGTGCACTGTTTTAGCAGCTGAAGGTCGAAGAGGATATTGAAGACGATGTACTTGCGCAGCACCTTTGTATCCAGCCTGAAACTGTCTTGAAACTGGCATCAAAGGCGTCCAAGTCTTGTCAGGAGACTTAGATTTGAAACCTGCTCGTAAGCTGTGACCGGCATCCTTATCCTGAAATTTGACCCAAACAGGACCAACAGGTCTTTGGCTACTACGGTCTATCTTCATAATCGTGCAAGTGGCACCATTGGTTAAGCCATCAGCTGTATCCATATTAACAGTCAAATCATATGTACCACCTTCAACCAATGTTACAACACCATGTAATTGGTCATTCTTTTTTTGTGCAAATGAATCAAGAATTTTTTTCCTTAGTTCTTCTGTACAAGTTCCAACAATTCTATCAACGGCCTTTACTTCATGAACTGGTTGCTGGTGGGCATGTAAAGCTGAATAGTTGTGGAGATCTACACGTTCGTTGGTGACAAACAAATGCGGTGCATCGTGAGGGTATGAGGAACTCTGTCTACTGACAACCCGACTCTCCAGATTTTGAAGGTCACTGGGCGTTTGGTTACCTTCTCGCAGTCTATTAAGTAAATGAGAGATTCTCGCTGGCGCATCACTTGTGTCAGTTCATACATCTGAAAATGTTTTTCCCATAAGCTGGTTGCTAGGGGCAGATATGAACTACCAGGAGGTTGAAATATGTAAGAGTCTTGGACAGGCTTCAGTTGAAAGAGGTCTCCTATCACAACAACAGACACGCCCCCAAAATCTTCTTTGGACTGCTTTAATTCTTGTAATCGCTGGTGGACACAATTGAACATACGAAAGCCAACCATTGATATTTCATCAATGAAGATGATCTTAATATCACCATGCTGATTTCTGAATGTGTTCAGTGTACTTGATGGTAATGACCTGTGTACTAAATTCTGATTTGCTGCTATCTTCATGGCATTGTGAATGGTACTCCCTCTTATGTGGTAGGCAGCTTTCCCTGTAGGTGCCATTAGCAAAACTGGGTTAGCAGAGAAGTCTTTTCCTGGTATGCTATTGTGGTATTTCACAGTCATTTGATATAAGGCTTTTGATACATGAGTCTTTCCACATCCAGCACCGCCGCTTAAGAATCGATACAATGGTTTGTCTGAAGTTTTTAACTGGTGCATAGTATCATAGACAAATTCCATCTGTTCTCTATTCAATGACCTCATATGCTTCCTATATTCAGCATCTGGCATTTCATATGTTTTGTTGATCTCCTCTTGATGGCATGTTGATGTTGGTAATCCAAGATCTTGACCAATATCATACTGGTCCTCTAAGCTCACAGGAGGTGGTACAGTCTGATCTCTAAAGCCATCTGTGTCTTCTGTAACAGGTGCAATCTGATCCCATATGTCCTGCATATCTTCTTCTTGATTTCGTTGTTTTTCTGCTTGATCAACCATCACCCTATATGGTTCATACTTTAATCTTTCTTCTTCTAATTGTTCTTTGAAAAATGAAACTTACCAATAAACATGTTGTTAAAAATAACTCGTTTCAAAAATCGCGAAAAAAATAAACCCGATGAAAATATCGCAAAATAAAACTGGATAAAAATATTGCATAAAAATATTGCATGTGTTAATCGGTTGCATGTCTCCAATCAGACCTGACTGATATATAATCTATATACTACCTCTGACCAAGTTTGGTGAATTCAACTTGAACTAGAGCTTTGTCACTGAATGTGACTTATACCCCCATACCACTTTGACGCAGGATAAAAAGTTGTTTAAAAGTTTCGGATGAATACAATTTGAATTAGAGTCCGGACAAAGTGGCGCCGTTGAAAATGCACTAATTGACCCTATGACCTAGTTCTTGACCCGACATGACCCATATTCGAACTTGACCTAGATATCAACTAGATGCAACTACTGACCAAGTTTGGTAAAGATCGGATGAATACAATTTGAATAAGAGTCCGGACAAAGTGGCGCTGTTGAAAATGGACTAATTGACCCTATGACCTAGTTTTTTACCTGGCATGACCCATATTCGAACTTGGCCTAGATATCAACTAGATGCAACTACTGACCAAGTTTGGTGAAGATAAGATTTATACAATTTGAATTAGAGTCCGGACAAAGTAAAATGCACTAATTGACCCTTTGACCTAGTTTTTGACCCAGCATGACCCATATTCGGACTTGACCTAGATATCAACTAGATGCAACTACTGACCAAGTTTGGTGAAGATCGGATGAATACAATTTGAATTAGAGTCCGGACAAAGTGGCGCCGTTGAAAATGCACTAATTGACCCTATGACCTAGTTTTTGACCCGGCATGACCCATATTCGAACTTGGCCTATATATCAACTAGATGCAACTGCTGACCAAGTTTGGTGAAGATCGGATGAATACAATTTGAAATAGAGTCCGGACAAAGTGGCCCCTTTGAAAATGCACTTATTGACCCTATGACCTAGTTTTTGACCCGGCATGACCCATATTCGAACTTGGCCTAGATATCAACTAGATGCAACTGCTGACCAAGTTTGGTGAAGATCGGATGAATACAATTTGAATTAGAGTCCGGACAAAGTGATGCCTTCCGCCCGCCGCCTGCCCGCCCGCCCGCCAAGGGGTTTCACATAATACGTCCCGTATTTTATACGGGCGTATAAAAATGGCAATGTTTGTGTTAAAGAAATAACTGAAAGCTTTTATCGTAAATATTTACCAGAAAGAGATTGATAAAAACGGAATAAACGGGATTATCGGGTAATAAATAGAAACTTGAAAAATAGTAAGTATACAGTAATAGAGTCGGGTTGAAACGGATGTATTGGGGAATCGTTCAAGTCGGGATTTTACTATCTGTGCGGAAAAGTTTTAAAAGAATTAAACAATATAAAAAAAATATATTTTTAAATGACTGGGGGATTTTTTTGAAGAGTCATAGCGCACCAAATGACGTCTTTTGACGCTGTTTTTCTTCGAGTTATAACGCACCACAGAACGTGAATGGACACGTTAAATTAAAAAACAAAATCAACGTCGGGAGGGGACACCCCTCCCCAACCCATCCCCGATCGGCCCCGGGGCGCCTGAACAAATTCCTGGGGAAGGCACTGTGATATTCGGATCTGAATACCTAAACTTATTCAGACCTTATTCTTAACCATTGCGCGTTTTATGATATCGGATTTTAGGCGGGAATACAACTCAGTGAAACTATTCAATTTCTTATACAACATTAAGCATATTAACAGTTATTGAAATTATCAATATCAGCGACATCTTTTTAAAGACTAAACACCTTTTTAAGTATCGAATTTAACATGTCAATAAAATATATTAATACCAAAAAATGTTTCATTTAATATTGTTCACATTAAACCTTTAAATAAAAGTGTCGCTTTAACTATTTTCCGTGTCTTATTAAGCCGCAAATCGTTTGCTAAAAACAGTTAACAAAAAGGGCTACACGTTCTAATTCTTAATGAAATACAAAAATAAGTATAACATAATTAATAACGTCCATAAACACACATGGCAAGATCAAAGTTTTAATCGAAAACTAATATGACATTCCACGTAAATTATTATTTTCGTCTAAATCGAATACTATATATAGAGAAACAATGTATTTATAACCGACCAATGAGGTAACATTATGCAACGTTCAATTTACAGTGCTATATGGAAACAATATGGAATTTGAACAGTGGTAGTGTTTTAAGGTCTGGACTATCATTACTTGTAAGTTTGTATAAACATTTTTCTAATGCAATTAGTAAAATAATGTTTATATTTTATGTTTAATAATTTATTGCATGATTATTCTGTGCTGTTATATGAATTTGATGCCGTTAAAGCTTCCGACATGAATTCATGTCGGAACGATGCTATTGCAAAATAACGTTAAACGATATGAGGTCGATGTAAATCGATGTAAATCGACCTCATATTTATAGGAGTACCGTTGGAAAATCCTCATTTCCTGGGCTCAGATTTTTTAAATTTTCACATTTTTGTGTTAGCGTACCAAGTATTCCTTGCAGAAGTATGCCCCGAAATGTTAATTTTACAAGTTGGTGTGCGTTATACATTGATACAACGCTAGTCTGACTGCTAATTTGTGAAAAATTTATTGTGTAATCGTAAATATTCCTGATGGGCGCCATGCTTGTTGTTGTTGTATGCGCGGGAAAACGCGCCGTAGCGAAAGGTAGAATTTACTACCCACAAGAAACTCGTCCAGTCTGGTTCCCACCTCGCAGAGTCTGATTCCCGCCTTCAAAATAGCGAATACTACAGAGGCCTGTTGTATCGTCCATATGACTATGAGGGGAGTTTGTGCTAATGATTTTTCGAACACTATGGTCGTATTTTTTTATGTTTGCTTAGTATGTGTGACCTACAGCATATATTTGCTGATGGTGCAAATAAACTGAAACTTCAACCATGAAATTGCTCTTTCACACTGTATGCGAGTCCGGGAAACCCTTTCTTCTTCTGATACAGCACTCCTTCTCAATAGAAGAGTTTGTGCTGGTGCCTATTGGCTAAGGGGTGAAAACTATACCAAAGGTTTTCCAGATACGGATTACTAAATTCATGCTTGACACAGGCCCGGATCTGGAATGGTTGAATCCATTGATCTGGTTTGCCTTTGATAGTGCGGGTTAGAGAATCTTAAACTCTCGGGACCTACGGTCCCTCTAAAATGGCCACCTGGTGACACAGAATATTCGCTTCGCGAATAACCGTCTTCGGCCTTCGGCCTCGGCAGCTACTGACCCAGCTGTAAACTAATGTCTAATGAAAGCATTGAAGAAGAACTAGCACGTGTATTAGTGCATCCGTTTGAGTTACAATAGTTGGCAATAATTGGTGACCTTCAGCGATAAACTATAGTATGCCAGCAATTGAAGAAGATGGTAGAAAGGCGTTTACCGGCACAAATGAATGTCGATTATCCGTATCACGTCTTTAATTTCTTCAAACATCACATCTTTTTCCACAAATGATGAAAGTGCGCAATTTTCGTGCAAACGCCAACAGGCTCTTGTTGCATCAGTTGCTGCCATTGGCTGCTTTTCTAGGTGAAAATCCTTTGCTCAAAGTTCCACTTTCACTTTCATTTCTAATTTCAATTTCATTCGGACCTCTGCCGGGTACCAAACAAAACAAGCAATTATGGAAAGTAGTTCCAACATGAGTTAGTGTTGCCTATTTAATTATTGGTAACTGAAAGGAGACATACTGTGCATAAAATGCATAAATGTATGTTAAATGCAATATGCAGTAAAATGCGAGTACTAGTTGCACCATTGGCATGCAGCGTATGGTGCGTTTAGTATGTAAATTTTGGTAAAACACACAGACATATATAATTACATGTACATATATCTCCTTCAGCACGTGGTGATTGTGAAAAGTAGTGCCTATTTATCAAGAGGTCTCTTTCTCTTGTACGAAAAGCCATTTCGCGATCGTCCCTTTCCTTTTGAGTTTTTTTTACTGTATGCTTGTTCTGCAACATTTGTGCTGTCATCGGGGGCTTCGTTGAAAGATAACGTTTGTGGCGCGTTTATAGCAGTATTGTGTTTGTGTTTTTGTCGAAATGTCACTGCCGAAACCACGAGGGCTCTAGCATTATGGCAATTTTCTTCAAAGTTGCACGACCCATTTACAACGTTCGGAATAAGACATTCATCTTTTACCTGATACAAGTACTAGCCCTGCACACTCTGATGTAAAGACATGACAGGAAAAATGCCGTACACGTTGGCCGTTCAATTATGAGAGCCCTTTAGGGAATCGGGAACTATAATCTCGACCAGCCAAGCAGCCTCACATTGTATATTGACCGAAGCCGAAGGCTGAGCTCCGCATTCAGATTGAGGCTGTCTGACTGGTCACTATTAAGGCTGAGCTCCGCATACCGTTTGAGGCTGCCTGGCCGGTCACTTTTTTTGCCGTTGGACCCAAAGTAGGTTTTCTACCGAAAATGTTCGTCCAGTGTATCGATCAGTGTATTATCAACGATTTTAGCATCAAACAATGTTTCAATGTTTCAAAGTTCACACTGATAACTTCGTCCATAACTAACGGCCGCACTGTAGAAAATTAGGCCAAGATTCACACCGTTCGGCGAACCTATTTCGCTTTTCGAGTTATTTAAAACTCGAAACACCTGCATTAGATATGAGTCGCATAATGGGGAAAACCGGGCTTTATGCATGTGCGTAAAGCGTCGTCACAGATTATTCTGTGGAAACCGCTCATGCATTAAGCCATGTTTTCCTTTCATGCGACCCTATTATATCTTTTTCTCAGCTGTCACGAAATGCTTATCCTGTTCAGTAAGTACTGCATCAGCACAATTCATTTGAAAGACAAAATGAGCCTCGCTATGGGAAAAAAAGGCATGTGCATGTCCTTTCAGCGCAGTGGTTGGTATACACGCTTCTCACCAAGGCGATCCGGGTTCAATCCCAGACTCATTTTTGGCATAACGCGAGTAATTTAGTTTCTTTACTATAGTGTTTACGTTTTTTTATAATGCAAAACTGTTTGATAGAATTAAGAACATGATATTGAAGCGATATACGCGGAATGTTATGTCCGTAACATTTGAACCATAACCTTGTTTGAAAGTTAAAAAAAAATTACTTTAAAATTAAACAAACATATGTTTAAATCTATATGCCTATGACCACGCTGATCACGAATTCGTTGGAATTTTTAAAATATCTAAAGCCGTTCAAACGTTATCCATTAAAAAAAATACATATGTATCATATAATACTTTTTTTTTCTTTTTTAATAAAACATGAACAGTTTATAGTGTTGTTTACAAGTTTGAAAACAAAAATGAAAAAAAAGAAAAAAGAAAAAAGTTATAATCAAAACATATTTTGCATTATGCATCCTTTTCATAGACCGTCCCATTTACGTGCACAATTGAAATACGCTCGCTCGCTCTCTCGTTCGCTCCATCGAAATCAAACAATAAGATAGTGAAATCTCTATGAATTTGACTCGCTGAATCCGAATCCGTTGTTAATTTTCCGATATCTTGATCCGAAAAAGAATAATTGAGTTTAAATGGTAAAATTCGATAAAAATGCAGCACACTTTTAACAGAAGCTCAAAATGCAGTATACCTTAAAATCCAGTGAAATAAAACAATCAGATAGTCCAATCGATGTGATTTTGTCTACCTGAACCCGATTCCGGTGCTACTTTTCCGATATATTGAACCGTTAAAGAATTATTGATGTTAAATGGTGCCGTTCGATAAGAATGCAGCAACCTTTTAAAGTAACATTACTACTCAAAATCAACGAACATTTCGTACACTATTTCGTAAAATAAACTTAATCAATTAAAAATCAGTGTTCCGTGTGGCAATTGCCGAAATTTCAGCGCCAGGTATGGTAAAATAGATGTCTGTAGATACCAAAATGCTCCTTTATCAGTCATTATAAGCCATTATTAGTTAGCTCAGTGGTTACTATACGCGCTCACCACCAAGGCGGGTCCAACCCCAGCTTCCGGCGTACGTACGTATACGTACGTATACGTACGTATGTTAGCTTTGTAGGTGGTCGCCATAGCGGACAAGCGAGTTTTTGCCCCAAAACGGGTTTTGCCCACACCGCACAAGATCTTTCAGTAATTACTTTCAGATGATACTTCAAAATTCGTTCCAAGTTTCGTCACTGTAAACAGTGAATTACGAATGAATGCTGGGACACGCTCCTGGGCCTTACATACATTTTAAAATGCAATTATTAGCGTTGACAGTCGTTATGAAGCGTTGCCATTCATCGTTGTCAGCCATTATAAGGCGTTTTCAGTCGCTCTTACACGTTGTCAATCGTTATCGTCAGTCGCTTTGACACGTTGTCAGCCAATTTTAGGCGTTGTCAATCGCTATAATACGTGGTCAGTCATTATTAGGCGTTGTCAGTCGCTTTAATACGTGTTCAGCCATTATTAAGCGTTGTCAATTGCTGTGACACGATGTCAGCCATTATTATGCGTTGTCAGTTGCTATAAAACGTGGTCAGTCATTATAAGGCATTGTCAGTCGCTATAATAAGAGGTCAGCCGTTATTAGACATTGTCAGTAGCTATAAAATGTTGTCAGTCATTATTCGGCGCTGTCAGTCGCTATAACACGTTGTCAACCAGTATAAGGCGCTGTCAGTCGCTATAACACGTTGTCAACCAGTATAAGGCGCTGTCAGTCGCTATAACACGTTGTCAACCAGTATAAGGCGCTGTCAGTCGCTATAACACGTTGTCAACTAGTATAAGGCGTTGTCAGTCGCTATAACACGTTGTCAACCAGTATAAGGCGCTGTCAGTCGCTATAACACGTTGTCAACCAGTATAAGGCGTTTTCAGTCGCTATAACACGTTGTCAACCAGCATAAGGCGCTGTCAGTCGCTATAATACGTTGTCAACCAGTATAAGGCACTGTCAGTCGCTATAACACGTTGTCAACCAGTATAAGGCGTTGTCAGTCGCTATAACACGTTGTCAACCAGTATAAGGCGCTGTCAGTCGCTATAACACGTTGTCAACCAGTATAAGGCGCTGTCAGTCGCTATAACACGTTGTCAACCAGTATAAGGCGTTGTTATTCGCTATAACACGTTGTTAACCAGTATAAGGCGCTGTCAGTCGCTATAACACGTTGTCAACCAGTATAAGGCGCTGTCAGTCGCTATAACACGTTGTCAACCAGTATAAGGCGCTGTCAGTCGCTATAACACGTTGTCAACCAGTATAAGGCGTTGTCAGTCGCTATAACACGTTGTCAACCAGTATAAGGCGCTGTCAGTCGCTATAACACGTTGTCAACCAGTATAAGGCGTTTTCAGTCGCTATAACACGTTGTCAACCAGCATAAGGCGCTGTCAGTCGCTATAACACGTTGTCAACCAGTATAAGGCGCTGTCAGTCGCTATAACACGTTGTCAACCAGTATAAGGCGTTTTCAGTCGCTATAACACGTTGTCAACCAGCATAAGGCGCTGTCAGTCGCTATAACACGTTGTCAACCAGTATAAGGCGCTGTCAGTCGCTATAACACGTTGTCAACCAGTATAAGGCGTTGTCAGTCGCTATAACACGTTGTCAACCAGTATAAGGCGCTGTCAGTCGCTATAACACGTTGTCAACCAGTATAAGGCGCTGTCAGTCGCTATAACACGTTGTCAACCAGTATAAGGCGTTGTTATTCGCTATAACACGTTGTTAACCAGTATAAGGCGTTGTCAGTCGCTTTAACACGTTGTCAACCAGTATAAGGCGTTGTAAGTCGCTTTAACACGTTGTCAACCAGTATAAGGCGCTGTCAGTCGTTATATCACGTTGTCAACCAGTATAAGGCGTTTTCAGTCGCTATAACACGTTGTCAACCAGCATAAGGCGCTGTCAGTCGCTATAACACGTTGTCAACCAGTATAAGGCGCTGTCAGTCGCTATAACACGTTGTCAACCAGTATAAGGCGTTGTCAGTCGCTATAACACGTTGTCAACCAGTATAAGGCGCTGTCAGTCGCTATAACACGTTGTCAACTAGTATAAGGCGTTGTCAGTCGCTATAACACGTTGTCAACCAGTATAAGGCGCTGTCAGTCGCTATAACACGTTGTCAACCAGTATAAGGCGTTTTCAGTCGCTATAACACGTTGTCAACCAGCAAAAGTCGCTGTCAGTCGCTATAACACGTTGTCAACCAGTATAAGGCGCTGTCAGTCGCTATAACACGTTGTCAACCAGTATAAGGCGTTGTCAGTCGCTATAACACGTTGTCAACCAGTATAAGGCGCTGTCAGTCGCTATAACACGTTGTCAACCAGTATAAGGCGCTGTCAGTCGCTATAACACGTTGTCAACCAGTATAAGGCGTTGTTATTCGCTATAACACGTTGTTAACCAGTATAAGGCGCTGTCAGTCGCTATAACACGTTGTCAACCAGTATAAGGCGCTGTCAGTCGCTATAACACGTTGTCAACCAGTATAAGGCGCTGTCAGTCGCTATAACACGTTGTCAACCAGTTTAAGGCGTTGTCAGTCGCTATAACACGTTGTCAACCAGTATAAGGCGCTGTCAGTCGCTATAACACGTTGTCAACCAGCATAAGGCGCTGTCAGTCGCTATAACACGTTGTCAACCAGTATAAGGCGCTGTCAGTCGCTATAACACGTTGTCAACCAGTATAAGGCGTTTTCAGTCGCTATAACACGTTGTCAACCAGCATAAGGCGCTGTCAGTCGCTATAACACGTTGTCAACCAGTATAAGGCGCTGTCAGTCGCTATAACACGTTGTCAACCAGTATAAGGCGCTGTCAGTCGCTATAACACGTTGTCAACCAGTATAAGGCGCTGTCAGTCGCTAAAACACGTTGTCAACCAGTATAAGGCTTACTTGAGTTTATAAAAAACTTTAACCAACGGCGATGCCAACGGCGACGCTGGGGCGAGTAGTACATCTCTCATTTTTCTTCGAAAAGTCAAGCTAAAAATGTACCAGGATTGAGTATAAATCTTTTTATTTTGGCATCGAAAGCCAGAGGCTTATCAAAGCTCTTTTGAGTACCCAGATCTGACATATGACTAGTTATTACTTTATGAATGCAGCCCACATCAGTAACATGTCCTGTTCTTTCTTGATGGATATCAGTGCTGATCTGTAATATGTCCAAGTATATAATTATTAATTAATGTAATCATTAATATTAGCAACATTACTGATGTCAAATATTTATTGTGCATCAAATTATGGCTTTATGAATGTTTTTATTTAACCCTTTACCACTTGAAGCGTATTTTGACACATTTTGAAAGTTAAATTTTATTCAAGACCTTTATTCCTTCATTAAACTTTTAAAAGCTTCATTTCAAACCCTTAGATACCGATGAGCAGCAAACAGCATAAAACCTGAACAGACTGCGAGTTTTTATGCTGTTTGCACATCGCCATTTTTACTTTGCCTCTGAGTGGAAAACTTTCCTGGAGAGGGTTTAAAAAACATAGACTTTCCCTGGGCCTTTATGGCTTCTATTCATTTTAGACATATTTAAGGAAACTTGTAAATTATAGTCATCAATACAAATTTAAAAGTTTAATAATTGGGTAAATAACTGACTAAAATGGGACTGACCCTTATGACACATAAAAAAATACACAAAACAATTATATTGATGTTATTTATTTCTTAAACAAAACAATATGTATAATTTCATACTTATAAATACATCTGGCACGTAAATAAATAGAATATTATGTTGGACGGAAACATTTACTCTTAGTTTGTGTCAAGTTATATCATCTTATTGTACGGAAACTTTAGACAGTATTGTACAAGATCAACATATAATTTATCAGATGCTGGCAAACTTGTTAATAAAACTTCAAGCAACATGCTCAATAAATGCACCGAATAATACTGAATAAAATCTTTGCAAAATAAAAGAAGAAAAAGACTTAAAATTGTATGCAATGCTAACATTTCCCTTATAATGCGCTGTTGATGACTTTAAAGGTCCAATTATGTTCACAAAAACAGACAGACAACTTGATGAATCGTAGTTCAATCAACACCAACATCAAAAACCAATTTACAAACCAGAATATAAAGCAACACAAATCAATAACAAACTATGGTCAACTATTTTCAATAAAACATCAAAACATAATCCACAACTATTTCATTCGTAATTTTAGTCCAAATTTAAAGTTGATTTCTACACATTACTCCATTATGTGATGCACAGAGCCGAAATGCACATCTTCAAATTATAAAAGTTAAATCATTGTCCAATGTTTAATTAAAATATTATTCAGATGTTCATGTTACATTTGTAAACCTTCTCCCGGATACTGTCATTGAAAATGTGCATGTTATATACAGAATGCCACTTCAAAAAGTCTGCATGGTATAAAATTGCACAAAGGTATAAGTTTCATAGTTTCACAGTTTCAACAATGATCCAAAAACTCCATAACGGAATTCAAAGTCTGCAGTTTAATTATTATACCCCATTTTAATTCCTTTCAGAAATGTAATATTTTCACAGCTTCAAGTACACACACAGAGCTGAGAGCTCACAAATATAATAACAGTTTGATTAAAAATCAGCACACATATTCACAATCCACAGATTGATTCAAGGTCTGTGAGTAAACTTTGTTAATTACAATTCAATGGCTAATTCTTTGTCAGCAAACAAACAAAATTCCACCGTTGAAGTAAAATTCCACAGGTGGATCAAAAGTCCTTGGGTGAAGTAAAAGTCCACAGGTGGAATCAAAAGACCACAGGTGAAAATAAAAGTCTGCAGGTTCTAGTAGTCAAGACTCATCAGCAGAGCGGTTCCCCTCTTTGCCCAATGGTCAGGGGACTTATCTCCGCTCTTCAATTCCGTGGCAACAATGAACGAGGGTCTACCCATACTTCCCGTGCGGTTGGGGAAATAGTAGCATGGGCATGTGTAGATTCCTGGAATTAGAGGTGTCAGGAAAATAGGATTAGTATCAATTATTTTTTAACACACCTTTTATCGCTAAAAGATTTATGATTTTATGCCTGCTAGTAGCCCTATTTTTTCACAGTATCAGTCCTCCTATTGAAGTATCGTGACTTTAACCAAAAACCCTCAAGAAGTGCTGGAAAGTTTTGTTTTTTTCATGTTTTCACTATTTTGTGTTTGTATCAGATTTTTTTTTCCATCAATTTATCGCTTAACAAGCCTAGGGCATTAATTTTGATTTACTGATTTGTAGCCTGCAGAGTACAAAAGTTGTTCTCACAGGTTTTTAGCGCATTTATTTTAATTTACTGATTTGTAGCCTGCAGAGTACAAAAGTTGTTCTCATAGGTTTCTATATATAGTTACTAAAAGCATTGAAAAAGTCGATTAAGGCGAAATATATCAAGAAAGAGTGAAACTTGTTCTGTGTCAATTTACAATTATCCCTACTGGATACAAAACTGAGAACTAAATCATAATAAAAAATGACAAGGCAGGATACCCACCTTTGGTGACCTTCTTCTTGTTCTCGACTGGCTTGAAGTGTATCGTGGGGATCTGACAGACAAGCTGCATGGGTGTAGCCTCTATCAGACACTGATTCTTCTTGTCCCACCCAGCGCCTTGCAGGAACAACCCCTTGATGTATACACCATCCTGTAGAAACAAAAAGAAGTTTGTTGGTGTTTGTGTGTGTTTGTCCTAACCATTGGGTTACCAGAGTTGCAAAGTGGGTATGGTGTCCCTCTAGCAAACAGGGAGGCAACGGGTTTGATCCCCACCGTGGGAACATTTTTTTTATCATCCAAAGACACCAAGTACTGGTTCTACCCAGGAAATGAACTCAAGAGCTTTTCAATAAGCTTTCGGGTTTCAATGCCATCAAGCTTACATAAATACTTTTTAAATATACTAACCATTGAGTATTAAATTCAAAAAGAAAATGATGTTACAAGAAAAACATAATGAATATGTGCCAAAATTTATTAACCAGAAAACAATGATTTTACCATTTCATGTTACTTATTTCCCCTATGTGAGATTTGTAAGCTAAGTTGATAAGACCAAGATAATAAATCAGAGGATTGATGGTTTTTATTTCCATATAATTTGGGAATTAGTCACGCAATCATTTATACGGCCACTCTCCCCGTACATTGGATTCAAGGAGTGCAGTTGTCATCGGCTGCTACAAATAATTGCACAACACTGTGATAAACCAAATTACCCTGGACATCACTTATGAAAGTGTTGAAAATGCCCAAATATCAAGAAAAACACAACTTACTGCCCATAATCTGAAAAGCTGCCATGCATAAATTATTAATTACCTCATGCAGACAGGAAAATGGATTTTTTAAAATAGATTTTCACACAAATATAAGGATATAATCAAATATAGGATAATGGAGAGCTATAATATAGACTCCAAATTTGTCCTAAACATTTCACCATTCTAGATGATACATTATGTTTAATGGAACAACACTTATATGGTCCTTCTGCTCCTAAACCTTTCCCACTTAGAAGCAAAGTGAAGATTGCTATTTGCAAACAGCATAAAACCAGAACAACCTGCGAGTAACTCTCAGTCTGTTCAGGTTTTATGCTGTTTGCTGCTCATCAGTATCTAAGGTTTGGAGATGAATCCTTAAAAACTTGAATCTAGAAAGAAAGGTCTTAAATTAAATATAACTTTCTAAGGGACTACAAATACCTGAAAATACGTATCTAAGTGGGAAAGGGTTAAACTGAAACACGTATTGAGATCTTTCATGACACGGGCCCCAGTATCTCACCTTCGGGGGTCCAGTGATATTCGTATCATCCACCGTCATCACGCTGAACTCCCAAGAGAGGCTATCGATAGAGACATTGTTGAGACGGGCAGACAACTGTAGGACTGCAGTCAGGAAACCTGTCGGGAACGTGAACCCTGACATCCAGAAGATATTCGGCGGGTGGGCTGTGGTCGCCCACTTCTCAAGCTGGTCTAGACGCTGCACAAGGTCTCGGGTCCAGGCTGCCAGGGGCTTTAGGGATGGGTAGGCCTGAAATAGGGGAACCGGTATAGTGAAAAGTGGGGAAGCGGTATAGTTGGACAATGGGAAACCAATATAGTGAGAAATGGGGAACAGGTATAGTTAGACAATTGGAAATCAATATAGTGATAAATGGGGAACCGGTATAGTTAGACAATTGGAAACAAATAGTGAGAAATGGGTAACCGGTATAGTGCGACAATTGGAAAGCAATATAGTGAGAAAATGTGGAACCAGTATAGTTAGACAATTGGGCAATTCAGCATTTACAAACACCCCAACTGGAGAAACGCATCAGTTAGAAATGGGGACTATATAAATTAACAATGCCTAGCAACCAGAATAGTGAAATAGGTTATCTGCATAGTGAGCAATGCGAACTATACCAACAAGAAGTGCCTGCAATAATTGGAAAAGGAATAGTTAGAAATGGGAATTCAGTTAATTTGGTTTCGATGGTTCTCCCAGCCTAGAGCCAAGGATATAACCCGTAGACTTAATATTCACAATGCGAGATATTTTTCTTAAGTCAGGTATATAACACTTGGAAATAGAAGCAATCCTCTATCACGTAATTTTATTATAATTTACAAATTTACGCCAATAAGGAATTTGATTCAGTAACATGGCCCAGAATGACTGTGGTTCAAAGATAAAGTCATGACACAATCACAGCTTCACTCACCTTGAGCCATGAGGGTGGCACACGGCCGTCGTAGATACAGATGAAGATGCTCTCGAGTTCCACCGTCATGACAACCAAGCCCTGGATACCCATGTCAAGGTCCTTCAGGGACTTGCGTATCTCCACAAGTAGCGCGTTGTAGCGCTGGATCTGAAATGTTGGGGAAATATGACGAGCTTTGTAGTGAAAAATTTTGTAGCACAAGTATGGGGCGATAATTTTTAAAATGTTATGACTTGAGAAAATGAAAGTGTTGTATGTTGTAGTGATAAATGTTTGAGTGCACAATATACTGCTGGATCTGAAACAAACATCAAATTTGATGTGATTCTAGAATGTATATAATTGATGTGTTTAAATTTGAAGTTTTATGGCACTGTCTACTTATATTGTCTTAGTTGTTTTCCTGTATTTATTTGTGCATTTTGAAAGAGAATGGCATAGTCTGCGCAGCCTAATCTAAGATGACACTTCGCATGTTTATGCTATCTACTGTTCTAAGAAAGTCTCTTCTAAAGACAAATCCACTGTTAGCAAAACCACCCTGGTGAAGAATGCACTTGTTAATGTGGGATGACACTCTACAGACATGCATTTTGACCTGATTTCACAAGACATGACTGCTTTTTATGAGCTTGCATTTTATGATCAATAACTATTGCGAGATAATGTTGCTTGTTTTGGTTCTGAGAATAGCACAATAAGATTGTAATGTCACCAGCACAGATAGCAAGTTCACTTGACTGGTTGATAATAAACCTTTCTATTTTTTTATTGTGAAACCATCTATTGAAGTAAAGTAAACATATACAGTCAATAGTTTTTACAGATTTGAAGTTTCTTTATTGTTTCAAACCACATTTCTTTTTTCTGACACTCAGAAATGATATCAGACCTCAAAAAATATTGTCAGAAATGTCCAAGTTCCGAGGTTCTTGCATGGATTGACAAAAGCAAAATTTACCTAAAAATTAAATTTATGTACCAGTTATCAAAATATTACAATTCAAAAGACTTTGTTTGTCTTTTTTGTTTATTTTAGACTTATATATAAATTTCTACTACCTCCTGTAGAAGTACGACATTGATCGGTGATGGATCAATGGAGAGAATCTTAACTGTGTTGTCATAGTCGATGTTCTCCGGAATCTGTTTGTAGATGTGTGCAGACAGTTCCAGTACCTGTATGAAAATAGGCATTCATGTGAATATGGGTTCTGACAATTGGAGTTAAACATAACCTTATTTGTACACATGAGCAGGTCTCTGGGAAAACTGGGCTTAATGCACGTGCACAAAGTGTCGTCCCAGATTAGCCTGTGACGTCAGGGACAAAACTTTCTGCTTTTATTGTATTTTCATTTAAAGGTAGGCTCTTCTTTAGAAAAAAAAACAGTTGAGGGCAGAAAGTTTTGTCCCTGATTAGCCTGTGCAAACTGCACAGGCTAATCTGGGATGACACTTTATGCACATGCAATAAGCCATGTTTCCCCAGAGCAAAGCTTATATGTATTTCATACAAGAGACAAATTGTGCATGTTTATAGCAAATGTTGACACAAACAGGCACTTGAAAACCATTGACAAAAAACATAGATGGCCAGTTAAACTACCTTTGACCAGTTTAATTAAATTTATTCAAAATAAATAACACTTATGATGTAACAACTATACACATAATGTACATATTTTCCTTATTCCTTCAGCAAAACTGCTGTGAAACCATTTATTTTTGTCAGCAATTAATTTCGCAGTTTAAAAAAATACAATACTGACGACAAATCATGTAAATTTTCCACAATATGTACCTTATCTTCCCTGGACTCGCCAGCAACAGATGAGATCTGAGGTTGAAGGGAGAGAAGCGTGTCGAACATGAGTCGTGTTTCTGGATCTGAGATTGGATACTGTAAGTTTGTTATGCATTTTTCTAAGGCCTCAATTAGTCAATAATGTTTATATTTTATGCTCACATAATCCTTGTAGGCATGATTATTCTGTGAATGTAGTAACAAGTGATTGTTTAAAGCTTCCGACATGAATCATGTCGGAACGATGATTGCAAAAAATTAAACGAATGGGTCTTTTGTAAATCGATGTAATTGATGAAATTTATAAGTTTTTTACCGTTGGAAAATCCTCATTTCCTGGGCTCAGATTTTTTAATTTTCACATTTTTGTGTTAGCGTACCAAGTATTCCTTGCAGAAGTATGCCCCGAAATGTTAATTTTACAAGTTGGTGTGCGTTATACATTGATACAACGCTAGTCTGACTGCTAATTTGTGAAAAATTTATTGTGTAATCGTAAATATTCCTGATGGGCGCCATGCTTGTTGTTGTTGTATGCGCGGGAAAAACGCGCCGTAGCGAAAAGTAGAATTTACTACCCACAAGAAACTCGTCCAGTCTGGTTCCCACCTCGCAGAGCCTGGTTCCCACCTTCAAAATAGCGAATACTATGAGGGGAGTTTGTGCTAATGATTTTTCGAACACTATGGTCGTATTTTTTATGTTTGCTTAGTATGTGTGACCTACATACAGCATGTATTTGCTGATTGTGCAAATAAACTGAAACTTCAACCGGGAAACCCTTTCTTCTTCTGATACAGCACTCCTTCTCAATAGAAGAGTTTGTGCTGGTGCCTATTGGCTAAGGGGTGAAAACTATGCCAAAGGTTTTCCAGATACGGATTACTAAATTCATGCTTGACACAGGCCCGGATCTGGAATGATTGAATCCATTGATCTGGTTTGCCTTTGATAGTGCGGATTAGAGAATCTTAAACTCTCGGGACCTACGGTCCCTCTAAAATGGCCACCTGGTGACACAGAATATTCGCTTCGCGAATAACCGTCTTCGGCCTTCGGCCTCGGCAGCTACTGACCCAGCTGTAAACTAATGTCTAATGAAAGCATTGAAGAAGAACTAGCACGTGTATTAGTGCATCCGTTTGAGTTACAATAGTTGGCAATAATTGGTGACCTTCAGCGATAAACTATAGTATGCCAGCAATTGAAGAAGATGGTAGAAAGGCGTTTACCGGCACAAATGAATGTCGATTATCCGTATCACGTCTTTAATTTCTTCAAACATCACATCTTTTTCCACAAATGATGAAAGTGCGCAATTTTCGTGCAAACGCCAACAGGCTCTTGTTGCAATCAGTTGCTGCCATTGGCTGCTTTTCTAGGTGAAAATCCTTTGCTCAAAGTTCCACTTTCACTTTCATTTCTAATTTCAATTTCATTCGGACCTCTGCCGGGTACCAAACAAAACAAGCAATTATGGAAAGTAGTTCCAACATGAGTTAGTGTTGCCTATTTAATTATTGGTAACTAAAGGAGACATAATGTGCATAAAATGCATAAATGTATGTTAAATGCAATATGCAGTAAAATGCGAGTACTAGTTGCACCATTGGCATGCAGCGTACGCCTTAGTGTCTGGGCATGCGCGTATGGTGCGTTTAGTATGTAAATTTTGGTAAAACACACAGACATATATACATACATGTACATATATCTCCTTCAGCACGTGGTGATTGTGAAAAGTAGTGCCTATTTATCAAGAGGTCTCTTTCTCTTGTACGAAAAGCCATTTCGCGATCGTCCCTTTCGTTTTGAGTCTTTTTTTACTGTATGCTAGTTCTGCAACATTTGTGCTGTCATTGGGGGCTTCGTTGAAAGATAACGTTTGGGGCGCGTTTATAGCAGTATTGTGTTTGTGTTTTTGTCGAAATGTCACTGCCGAAACCACGAGGGCTCTAGCATTATGGCAATTTTCTTCAAAGTTGCACGACCCATTTACAACGTTCGGAATAAGACATTCATCTTTTACCTGATACAAGTACTAGCCCTGCACACTCTGATGTAAAGACATGACAGGAAAAATGCCGTACACGTTGGCCGTTCAATTATGAGAGCCCTTTAGGGAATCGGGAACTATAATCTCGACCAGCCAAGCAGCCTCACATTGTATATTGACCGAAGCCGAAGGCTGAGCTCCGCATACAGATTGAGGCTGTCTGACTGGTCACTATTAAGGCTGAGCTCCGCATACAGTTTGAGGCTGCCTGGCCGGTCACTTTTTTGCAGTTGGACCCAAAGTAGGTTTTCTACCGAAAATGTTCGTCCAGTGTATCGGTCAGTGTATTATCAACGATTTTAGCATCAAACAATGTTTCAATGTTTCAAAGTTCACACTGATAACTTCGTCCATAACTAACGGCCGCACTGTAGAAAATTAGGCCAAGATTCACACCGTTCGGCGAACCTATTTCGCTTTTCGAGTTATTTAAAACTCGAAACACCTGCATTAGATATGAGTCGCATAATGGGGAAAACCGGGCTTTATGCATGTGCGTAAAGCGTCGTCCCATATTATTCTGTGCAAACCGCTCATGCATTAAGCCATGTTTTCCTTTCATGCGACCCTATTATATCTATATCTCAGCTGTCACGAAATGCTTATCCTGTTCAGTAAGTACTGCATCAGCACAATTCATTTGAAAGACAAAATGAGCCTCGCTATGCGCTATGGGACAAAAAGGCATGTGCATGTCCTTTCAGCGCAGTGGTTGGTATACACGCTTCTCACCAAGGCGATCCGGGTTCAATCCCAGACTCATTTTTGGCATAACGCGAGTAATTTAGTATCTTTACTACAGTGTTTACGTTTTTTTTATAATGCAAAACTGTTTGATAGAATTAAGAACATGATATTGAAGCGATATATGCGGAATGTTATGTCCGTAACATTTGAACCATAACCTTGTTTGAAAGTTAAAAAAAAATACTTTAGAATTAAACAAACAGATGTTTAAATCTATATGCCTATGACCACGCTGATCACGAATTCGTTGGAATTTTTAAAATATCTAAAGCCGTTCAAACGTTATCCATTCAAAATAATACATATGTATCATATAATACTTTTTTTCTTTGTTTTTTTTAGTAAAACATAAACAGTTTATAGTGTTGTTTAAAAGTTTGAAAACAAAAATGAAAAAAAAAGAAAAAAGAAAAAAGTTATAATCAAAACATATTTTGCATTAAGCACCCTTTTCATAGACCGTCCCACTTACGTGCACAATTGAAATACGCTCGCTCGCTCTCTCGTTTGCTCCATCGAAATCAAACAATAAGATAGTGAAATCTCTATGAATTTGACTCGCTGAATCCGAATCCGTTGTTAATTTTCCGATATCTTGATCCGAAAAAGAATTATTGAGTTTAAATGGTAAAATTCGATAAAAATGCAGCACACTTTTAACAGAAGCTCAAAATGCAGTATACATTAAAATCCAGTGAAATAAAACAATCAGATAGTCAAATCGATGTGATTGTGTCTACCGGAACCCGATTCCGGTGCTACTTTTCCGATATATTGAACCGTTAAAGAATTATTGATGTTAAATGGTGCCGTTCGATAAGAATGCAGCAACCTTTTAAAGTAACATTACTACTCAAAATCAACGAAAATTTCGTACACTATTTCGTAAAATAAACTTAATCAATTAAAAATCAGTGTTCCTTGTGGCAATTGCCGAAATTTAAGCGCCAGGTATGGTAAAATAGATGTCTGTAGATACCAAAATGCTCCTTTATCAGTCATTATAAGCCATTATTAGTTAGCTCAGTGGTTACTATACGCGCTCACCACCAAGGCGGGTCCAATCCCAGCTTCCGGCGTACGTACGTATACGTACGTATGTTAGCTTTGTAGGTGGTCGCCATAGCGGACAAGCGAGTTTTTGCCCCAAAACGGGTTTTGCCCACACCGCACAAGATCTTTCAGTAATAACTTTAGATGATACTTCAAAATTCGTTCCAAGTTTCGTCACTGTAAACAGTGAATTACGAATGAATGCTGGGACACGCTCCTGGGCCTTACATAAATTTTAAAATGCAATTATTAGCGTTGACAGTCGTTATGAAGCGTTGCCATTCATCGTTGTCAGCCATTATAAGGCGTTTTCAGTCGCTCTTACACGTTGTCAATCGTTATCGTCAGTCGCTTTGACACGTTGTCAGCCAATTTTAGGCGTTGTCAATCGCGATAATACGTGGTCAGTCATTATTAGGCGTTGTCAGTCGCTTTAATACGTGTTCAGCCATTATTAAGCGTTGTCAATTGCTGTGACACGATGTCAGCCATTATTATGCGTTGTCAGTCGCTATAAAACGTGGTCAGTCATTATAAGGCATTGTCAGTCGCTATAATAAGAGGTCAGCCGTTATTAGACATTGTCAGTAGCTATAAAATGTTGTCAGTCATTATTCGGCGCTGTCAGTCGCTATAACACGTTGTCAACCAGTATAAGGCGCTGTCAGTCGCTATAACACGTTGTCAACCAGTATAAGGCGCTGTCAGTCGCTATAACACGTTGTCAACCAGTATAAGGCGCTGTCAGTCGCTATAACACGTTGTCAACCAGTATAAGGCGTTGTCAGTCGCTATAACACGTTGTCAACCAGTATAAGGCGCTGTCAGTCGCTATAACACGTTGTCAACCAGTATAAGGCGTTTTCAGTCGCTATAACACGTTGTCAACCAGCATAAGGCGCTGTCAGTCGCTATAACACGTTGTCAACCAGTATAAGGCGCTGTCAGTCGCTATAACACGTTTTCAACCAGTATAAGGCGTTGTCAGTCGCTATAACACGTTTTCAACCATTATAAGGCGCTGTCAGTCGCTATAACACGTTGTCAACCAGTATAAGGCGCTGTCAGTCGCTATAAAACGTTGTCAACCAGTATAAGGCGTTGTTATTCGCTATAACACGTTGTCAACCAGTATAAGGCGCTGTCAGTCGCTATAACACGTTGTCAACCAGTATAAGGCGCTGTCAGTCGCTTAACACGTTGTCAACCAGTATAAGGGCGTTGTCAGTCGCTTTAACACGTTGTCAACCAGTATAAGGCGTTGTCAGTCGCTTTAACACGTTGTCAACCGTATAAGGCTTAGTCGCTATAACACGTTGTCAACCAGTATAAGGCGCTGTCAGTCGCTATAACACGTTGTAAACCAGTATAAGGCGTTGTCAGTCGCTATAACACGTTGTAAACCAGTATAAGGCGCTGTCAGTCGCTATAACACGTTGTCAACCAGTATAAGGCGCTTTCAGTCGCTATAACACGTTGTCAACCAGTATAAGGCGCTGTCAGTCGCTATAACACGTTGTCAACCAGTATAAGGCGCTGTCAGTCGCTATAACACGTTGTCAACCAGTATAAGGCGTTGTCAGTCGCTATAACACGTTGTCAACCAGTATAAGGCGTTGTCAGTCGCTATAACACGTTGTCAACCAGTATAAGGCGCTGTCAGTCGCTATAACACGTTGTCAACCAGTATAAGGCGCTGTCAGTCGCTATAACACGTTGTCAACCAGTATAAGGCGTTGTCAGTCGCTATAACACGTTGTCAACCAGTATAAGGCGTTGTCAGTCGCTATAACACGTTGTCAACCAGTATAAGGCGCTGTCAGTCGCTATAACACGTTGTCAACCAGTGTAAGGCGCTGTCAGTCGCTATAACACGTTGTCAACCAGTATAAGGCGCTGTCAGTCGCTATAACACGTTGTCAACCAGTATAAGGCGCTGTCAGTCGCTATAACACGTTGTCAACCAGTATAAGGCGTTATCAGTCGCTATAACACGTTGTCAACCAGTATAAGGCGCTGTCAGTAGCTATAACACGTTGTCAACCAGTATAAGGCGTTGTCAGTCGCTATAACACGTTGTCAACCAGTATAAGGAGCTGTCAGTCGCTATAACACGTTGTCAACCAGTATAAGGCGCTGTCAGTCGCTATAACACGTTGTCAACCAGTATAAGGCGCTGTCAGTCGCTATAACACGTTGTCAACCAGTATAAGGCTTACTTGAGTTTATAAAAAACTTTAACCAACGCCGATGCCAACGGCGACGCTGGGGCGAGTAGGACATCTCTCATTTTTCTTCGAAAAGTCAAGCTTAAAATGTACCAGGATTGAGTATAAATCTTTTTATTTTGGCATCAAAAGCCAGAGGCTTATCGAAGCTCTTTTGAGCACCCAGATCTGACATATGACTAGTTATTACTTTATGAATGCAGCCCACATCAGTAACATGTCCTATTCTTTCTTAATGGATATCAGTGCTGATCTGTAATATGTCCAAGTATATAATTATTAATTAATGTAATCATAAATATTAGCAACATTACTGATGTCAAATAGTTATTGTGCATCAAATTATGGCTTTATGAATGTATTTATTTAACCCTTTACCACTTGAAGCGTATTTTGACACATTTTGAAAGTTAAATTTTATTCAAGACCTTTATTCCTTCATTAAACTTTTAAAAGCTTCATTTCAAACCCTTAGATACCGATGAGCAGCAAACAGCATAAAACCTGAACAGACTGCGAGTTTTTATGCTGTTTGCACATCGCCATTTTTACTTTGCCTCTGAGTGGAAAACTTTCCTGGAGAGGGTTTAAAAAACATAGACTTTCCCTGGGCCTTTATGGCTTCTATTCATTTTAGACATATTTAAGGAAACTTGTAAATTATAGTCATCAATACAAATTTAAAAGTTTAATAATTGGGTAAATAACTGACTAAAATGGGACTGACCCTTATGACACATAAAAAAATACACAAAACAATTATATTGATGTTCTTTATTTCTTAAACAAAACAATATGTATAATTTCATACTAATAAATACATCTGGCACGTAAATAAATAGAATATTATGTTGGACGGAAACATTTACTCTTAGTTTGTGTCAAGTTATATCATCTTATTGTACGGAAACTTTAGACAGTATTGTACAAGATCAACATATAATTTATCAGATGCTGGCAAACTTGTTAATAAAACTTCAAGCAACATGCTCAATAAATGCACCGAATAACACTGAATAAAATCTTTGCAAAATAAAAGAAGAAAAAGACTTAAAATTGTATGCAATGCTAACATTTCCCTTAGAATGCGCTGTTGATCAATGACTTTAAAGGTCCAATTATGTTCACAAAAACAGACAGACAACTTGATGAATCGTAGTTCAATCAACACCAACATCAAAAACCAATTTACAAACCAGCATATAAAGCAACACAAATCAATAACAAACTATGGTCAACTATTTTCAATAAAACATCAAAACATAATCCACAACTATTTCATTCATAATTTTAGTCCAAATTTAAAGTTGATTTCTACACATTACTCCATTATGTGATGCACACAGCCGAAATGCACATCTTCAAATTATAAAAGTTAAATCATTGTCCAATGTTTAATTAATATATTATTCAGATGTTCATGTTACATTTGTAAACCTTCTCCCGGATACTGTCATTGAAAATGTGCATGTTATATACAGAATGCCACTTCAAAAAGTCTGCATGGTATTAGATGGCACAAAGGTATAAGTTTCATAGTTCACAGTTTCAACAATGATCCAAAAACTCCATAACTGAATTCAAAGTCTGCAATTAAATTATTATACCCCATTTTAATTCCTTTCAGAAATGTAATATTTTCACAGCTTCAAGTACACACACAGAGCTGAGAGCTCACACATATAATAACAATTTGATTAAAAATCAGCACACATATTCACAATCCACAGATTGATTCAAGGTCTGCGAGTAAACTTTGTTAATTACAATTCAATGGCTAATTCTTTGTCAGCAAACGAAAAAAAGTCCACAGGTGAAGTAAAAGTCCACAGGTGGATCAAAAGTCCTTGGGTGAAGTAAAAGTCCACAGGTGGAATCAAAAGACCACATGTGAAAATAAAAGTCTGCAGGTTCTAGTAGTCAAGACTCATCAGCAGAGCGGTTCCCCTCTTTGCCCAATGGTCAGGGGACTTATCTCCGCTCTTCAATTCCGTGGCAACAATGAATGAGGGTCTACCCATACTTCCTGTGCGGTTGGGGAAATAGTAGCATGGGCATGTGTAGATTCCTGGAATTAGAGGTGTCAGGAAAATAGGATTAGTATCAATTATTTTTTAACACACCTTTTATCGCTAAAAGATTTATGATTTTATGCCTGCTAGTAGCCCTATTTTTTCACAGTATCAATCCTCCTATTGAAGTATCGTGACTTTAACCAAAAACCCTCAAGAAGTGCTGGAAAGTTTTGTTTTTTTCATGTTTTCACTATTTTGTGTTTATATCAGATTTTTTTTTCCATCAATTTATCGCTTAACAAGCCTAGGGCATTAATTTTGATTTACTGATTTGTAGCCTGCAGAGTACAAAAGTTGTTCTCACAGGTTTTTAGCGCATTAATTTTAATTTACCGATTTGTAGCCTGCAGAGTACAAAAGTTGTTCTCATAGGTTTCTATATATAGTTACTAAAAGCATTGAAAAAGTCGATTAAGGCGAAATATATCAAGAAAGAGTGAAACTTGTTCTGTGTCAATTTACTATTATCCCTACTGGATACAAAACTGAGAACTAAATCATAATAAAAAATGACAAGGCAGGATACCCACCTTTGGTGACCTTCTTCTTGTTCTCGACTGGCTTGAAGTGTATCGTGGGGATCTGACAGACAAGCTGCATGGGTGTAGCCTCTATCAGACACTGATTCTTCTTGTCCCACCCAGCGCCTTGCAGGAACAACCCCTTGATGTATACACCATCCTGTAGAAACAAAAAGAAGTTTGTTGGTGTTTGTGTGTGTTTGTCCTAACCATTGGGTTACCAGAGTTGCAAAGTGGGTATGGTGTCCCTCTAGCAAACAGGGAGGCAACGGGTTTGATCCCCACCGTGGGAACATTTTTTTTATCATCCAAAGACACCAAGTACTGGTTCTACCCAGGAAATGAACTCAAGAGCTTTTCAATAAGCTTTCGGGTTTCAATGCCATCAAGCTTACATAAATACTTTTTAAATATACTAACCATTGAGTATTAAATTCAAAAAGAAAATGATGTTGCAAGAAAAACATAATGAATATGTGCCAAAATTTATTAACCAGAAAACAATGATTTTACCATTTCATGTTACTTATTTCCCCTATGTGAGATTGGTAAGCTAAGTTGATAAGGCCAAGATAATAAATCAGAGGATTGATGGTTTTTATTTCCATATAATTTGGGAATTAGTCACTCAATCATTTATACGGCCACTCTCCCCGTACATTGGATTCAAGGAGTGCAGTTGTCATCGGCTGCTACAAATAATTGCACAACACTATGATAAACCAAATTACCCTGGACATCACTTATGAAAGTGTTGAAAATGCCCAAATATCAAGAAAAACACAACTTACTGCCCATAATCTGAAAAGCTGCCATGCATAAATTATTAATTACCTCATGCAGACAGGAAAATGGATTTTTTAAAATAGATTTTCACACAAATATAAGGATATAATCAAATCTAGGATAATGGAGAGCTATAATATAGACTCCAAATTTGTCCTAAACATTTCACCGTTCTAGATGATACATTATGTTTAAGGGAAAAACATTTATATGGTCCTTCTGCTCCTAAACCTTTCCCACTTAGAAGCAAAGTGAAGATTGCTATTTGCAAACAGCATAAAACCAGAACAACCTGCGAGTAACTCTCAGTCTGTTCAGGTTTTATGCTGTTTGCTGCTCATCAGTATCTAAGGTTTGGAGATGAATTCTTAAAAACTTGAATCTAGAAAGAAAGGTCTTAAATTAAATATAACTTTCTAAGGGACTACAAATACCTGAAAATACGTATCTAAGTGGGAAAGGGTTAAACTGAAACACGTATTGAGATCTTTCATGACACGGGCCCCAGTATCTCACCTTCGGGGGTCCAGTGATATTCGTATCATCCACCGTCATCACGCTGAACTCCCAAGAGAGGCTATCGATAGAGACGTTGTTGAGACGGGCAGACAACTGTAGGACTGCAGTCAGGAAACCTGTCGGGAACGTGAACCCTGACATCCAGAAGATATTCGGCGGGTGGGCTGTGGTCGCCCACTTCTCAAGCTGGTCTAGACGCTGCACGAGGTCTCGGGTCCAGGCTGCCAGGGGCTTTAGGGATGGGTAGGCCTGAAATGGGGGAAGCGGTATAGTGAAAAGTGGGGAAGCGGTATAGTTGGACAATGGGAAACCAATATGGTGAGAAATGGGGAACCGGTATAGTTAGACAATGGGAAATCAATATAGCGAGAAATGGGGAACCGGTATAGTTAGACTATTGGAAACAAATAAAGTGAGAAATGGGTAACCGGTATAGTGCGACAATAGGAAAGCAATGCAGTAAGAAATGTGGAACCGGTATAGGGAGACAATTGGGCCATTCAGCATTTACAAACGCCTCAACTGGGGAAACGCATCAATTAGAAATGGGGACTATATATTAATTAACAATGCCTGGCAACCAGAATAGTGAAATAGGTTATCTGCATAGTGAGAAATGCGGACTATACCAACAAGAAGTGCCTGCAATTATTGGAAAAGGAATAGTTAGAAATGGGAATTCAGTTAATTTGGTTTCGATGGTTCTCCCAGGCTCGAGCCAAGGATATAACCCGTAGACTTAATATTCACAATGCGAGATATTTTTCTTAAGTCAGGTATATAACACTAGGAAATAGAAGCAATCCTCTATCATGTAATTTTATTATAATTTACAAATTTACGCCAATAAGGAATTTGATTCAGTAACATGGCCCAGAATGGCTGCAGTTCAAAGATAAAGTCATGACACAATCACAGCTTCACTCACCTTGAGCCATGAGGGTGGCACACGGCCGTCGTAGATACAGATGAAGATGCTCTCGAGTTCCACCGTCATGACAACCAAGCCCTGGATACCCATGTCAAGGTCCTTCAGGGATTTGCGTATCTCCACAAGTAGCGCGTTGTAGCGCTGGATCTGAAATGTTGGGGAAATATGACGAGCTTTGTAGTGAAAAATTTTGTAGCACTAGCACAAGTATGGGGCGATAATTTTTAAAATGTTATGACTTGAGAAAATGAAAGTGTTGTATGTTGTAGTGATGAATGTTTGAGTGCACAATATACTGCTGGATCTGAAACAAACATCAAATTTGATGTGATTCTAGAATGTATATAATTGATGTGTTTAAATTTGAAGTTCTATGGTACTGTCTACTTATATTGTCTTAGTTGTTTTCCTGTATTTATTTGTGCATTTTGAAAGAGAATGGCATAGTCTGCGCAGCCTAATCTAAGATGACACTTCGCATGTTTATGCTATCTACTGTTCTAAGAAAGTCTCTTCTAAAGACAAATCCACTGTTAGCAAAACCACCCTGGTGAAGAATGCACTTGTTAATGTGGGATGACACTCTACAGACATGCATTTTGACCTGATTTCACAAGGCATGACTGCTTTTTATGAGCTTGCATTTTAAGATCAATAACTATTGCGAGATAATGTTGCTTGTTTTGGTTTTGAGAATAGCACTATGAGATTGTAATGTCAGCAGCACAGATAGCAAGTTCACTTGACTGGTTGATAATAAACCTTTCTATTTTTTTTATTGTGAAACCATCTATTGAAGTAAAGTAAACATATACCAGTCAATAGTTTTTACAGATTTGAAGTTTCTTTATTGTTTTCAACCACATTTCTTTTTTCTGACACTCGGAAATGATATCAGACCTCAAAAAATATTGTCAGAAATGTTTAAGTTCCGAGGTTCTTGCATGGATTGACAAAAGCAAAATTTACTTAAAGATTAAATTTATGTTCCAGTTATCAAAATATTACAATTCAAAAGACTTTGTTTGTCAATTTTTTTAATTTTAGACTTATATATAAATTTCTAACTACCTCCTGTAGAAGTACGACGTTGATCGGTGATGGATCAATGGAGAGAATCTTAACTGTGTTGTCATAGTCGATGTTCTCCGGAATCTGTTTGTAGATGTTTGCAGACAGTTCCAGCACCTGTATGAAAATAGGCATTCATGTGAGTATGGGTTCTGACAAGTGGAGTTAAATATAACCTTATTTGTACACATGAGCAGGTCTCTGGGAAAACTGGGCTTAATGCACGTTAGCCTGTGACGTCAGGGACGAAACTTTCTGCTTTTATTGTACTTTTCATTTAAAGGTAGGCTCTTCTTTAGAGAAAATCCAGTTGGGGCAGAAAGTTTTGTCCCTGATTAGCCTGTGCAAACTGCACAGGCTAATCTGGGATGACACTTTACGCACATGCAATAAGCCCTGTTTCTCCAGAGCAAAGCTCATATGCATTTCATACCAGAGACAAAATTGTGCATGTTTATAGCAAATGTTGACACAAAATAGGCACTTAGAAAACCATTGACAATAAACATAGATGGCCAGTTAAACTACCTTTGACCAGTTTAATTAGATATATTAAAAAATAAATAACACTAATAACATTAATTTTCGCAGTTTAAAAAATACAATACTGACGACAAATCATGTAAATTTCCACAATATGTACCTTATCTTCCCTGGACTCGCCAGCAACGGATGAGATCTGAGGTTGAAGGGAGAGAAGCGTGTCGAACATGAGTCGTGTTTCCTGGATCTGAGATTGGATATCTGCGTTAGGATGCTGCCCAAAGGCCTCAGGGTGGTCAATGTTTGGCAACATGCTCACATATTCCTTGTAGGACGAGAGGGGGCCGTCTTTAGGAATGTAGTATGTCACAAGTGTTGACAGCCTGAAGAAAAATATAATAAAATAAATAAAATGAAATAAATCGATGAATGAAAGGGATAACTTTTCTGATATATATAATTGATGTAACGCTTAGTTTTTTATCCAGTGCTTATTCAACTAAAGCTTCTTTAAACAATGTATGGCAAAACCAACCCAATAGGAGTTTAGCACACCCAAACACTAAGAGTTTGGCAAACCCAACCCAAAATGCAACTTACTAGGGGTTTGCAAAACCCAAACCTTAAGGGGTTAGCCAAATGCAACCCATTAAGGGTTTACAAAACCTGGTCATCTTTTACACAAGAAAAGCCTAGTCAAAAAGGTAAAAATTAAACAAATGTTTGTCATATCATATCAAATGGTTGAAAATATGCACCTTAAAAGTTGTGTTTTCCTTTTTTATTTTACTGATTTTGTTACTTTATACTTTGAATGACTACATAGGCATGAAATGCTTTCATACATGATTTCAAGCCTCTGATAAACATGTTGCATTTACTAACTACCAGCTTACACAAACAGTTTTCCAGCTAGGATTTAAAAAGGGCAGGGGGGGGGGCTATTTTGTCAAAAGGGCACTTTTAAGCGCGCAGTATTATGTCGAAAAGCACTTTCGAGCGCGCAGTCGTATCCGGAATGCCTATTGGATATTCATTTTTATATTAAAAATAATTGTTAGAATAAATTATTTTCATTATTATTAATCCATGAAAATAAAATGTCTACAATGAGTAATAAATAAATATCAGTGTTATACGAGATTAATTAATTATAACATGTCTCCCATAAAAAATAATAATTTTTTTTGGAATAAAAGGGCAGGGCGGAGCTTAGTAAGGGCAGGGCGCCCTTCCATTTAGGCCACGCTAAAGTACTGCAAACACCTACTGGAAGAAAGGAGTGTTGATGGAGTTGTCGTTGAAAAAGTCTGCTATGTAGGTCATGAGGAGCCTTCTGTCCCACTCGTCAGTCACGTGACCTCCGTAGTTGATTCCCGCTATCAGATACTTGAGTGCATCCCACGGGCTCTCGTCATAGTCGTCCAGGTAGATACTCAGCAGGTTCTCTGATACCTGTAGAAATAACGCTTGTATTGACCTAATGACCTAGTTTTTAAGCTCACATGACCAAGGCCAGTTTGTACTTGGTATTTTTTATGTTTAATTATGCTAGAACTCTGGAGTAAAAGCTAAGTTGTTTCTGGGATAAATGTTCATACGAATGAAAGTATTTGAGCCTTGCCTTAGAAAAACTGGGTTAATGCATGTGTGTAAAATGTTGTCTGAGATTAGCCAGTGCTGTCTCAGCGCAGGCTCACCAGGGATGACAGTTTCTATTTTTGTGGTATTTTTCTTTTAAGGAAGCATCTTCGTAGCAAAAATACAGGTCAGGCGAAAACTGTCATACCTGATTAGCCAGTGTAGAATGCACAGGCTAATCTGGGACAACATTATATGCACATGCATTTAAAACAAGTTTTAATATTTTCCCATATAAGCCTCATATAATTTTGCTTTATGGAGCCCATATTTCATTTTAATCATCTAGGTTGATACTCAGCAGGTTCTCTGTTACCTGTAAGCATAATGATAGTAATGTATCTTCAGCTTGATTTCTTGACCCACTGGTTCAAAACTTAAGTTGTCAGTTAACTTAACCATGGTTCAGGTTTCCCTTTTTTGTAGGTGTGAATTTGCTATTAAGGCTTATTTCTTTAGCACGTGTTAATACTTTGCGTTGATTTTGACAAATGAATTTTTTTATCAAGGATTGCCAAATCTTCCACTGTATTGTTCCTTCATCCTAACATACCAACAACTTTCTCTCTTGGCCTACTTCATAACTCAATTCACAAACATCGTAATCACATTTCCAAACCAAACATCGTCAAAAGAAACTTCACTGACCTCAAAATCTGAATCGTTGAACTCGTAGGCTATGTTCCAGCCCAGCATGAGGAACTTCTTCCTCTCAAGCAGCACGGAGTGGAAGTAACAGAGCGCGAAGAGCAGCTTCTTGTACTTGTCCTGCTTGTGGCATCGGCTGAACTGCTGCTCTGTGATCAGGTTGTAGAGACGCTTGAGGTTGGCCTTCAAGCCCTGCAAGTGATGTGAATAAGGTAAAACTATGGTTTGATCAGCAATTTGTTTTCCTTCTGTATAAAGTACCAGAAAACGGCACTCTCCCGATTGGGTAAAAAATGCAAATTTCCCAATGCAGTATAAAAGATTAGCTTGTGCATTCTGCTTTTATTGTATCTTATGTTTAAAGGAAGTCTGTTCTTAGCAAATAAACCATTTTATGAATAAAGTATCTTCCGTTTAAAGGAAGCCTTTTCTAAGCAAAATTTGATTTTATGAAGAAAGTGTCCTACCTGATAAGCCTGTGCACATGCATTAAGCCCCATTTTCCCAGAATGTGGCTTATATAGAGATCGAGCTTCCCTATGGCCCAATTTACATTTAATTACCCCGTATCACACAGGGTAAGTAAAAAAACGTGTAACAAATAATCCAATACAACTAAGCCACCTTTGATATGAAATAACCCCCTTTCCCACTCAGAAGCAAAGTTAAAATGGCTATGTGCAAACAGCATAAAACCAGAACAGCCTGCGAGTAACTCGAAGTCTGTTCAGGTTTCATGCTGTTTGCTGCTCATCAGTAACTAAGGGTTGGAACTGAAACCTTTAAAACTTGGATCTTGTAAGAATGGTCTTGAATTAGATGTAACTTTCAAAGGGACTACAAACACGTCAAAATATGTATCTAAGTGGTAAAGGGTTATGCATACCTTAGGTGGCTCCGTGGTCATCTTGATGCCAGTCTGCAGAATGGCAATGGGGAACTCCGGGTGTGGACTAGAGCTGAGCCAGAGCCTGAACTCCGGGTGAGGTTCCTCCACCTGCAGCTGTTCTACCAGCTTGTCCAGCTGAGGCATCCAGCTGAGGGACAGGTGGCAGTTGGCAAGGAATACCCAGTTACCCTGCAGGAGAGAGAGGGAAAATAAGTGTTACATTAATATGGCCAGCTGAGGGACAGGTGACAGTTGGCCAGGAATACCCAGTTACCCTGCAGGTGAGAGAGAGAGAGAAAATAAGTGTTACATTTATATGGACAGCTGAGGGACAGGTGGCAGTTGGCCAGGAATACCCAGTTACCCTGTGGTAATAAGTGTTACATTTATATGGACAGCTGAGGGACAGGTGGCAGTTGGCAAGGAATACCCAGTTACCCTGCATGAGAGACAGAAAGTAAGTGTTACATTTATATGGCCAGCTGAGGGACAGGTGGCAGTTGGCCAGGAATTCCCAGTTACCCTGCAGGAGAGAAAAGGGAAAATAAGTGTTACATTTATATGGCCTGTACTTATTTCACCTGTACTGAACTCTCTTACCCCCTCGTTGATCATTCTCATGGCTATGGGTGCCTAATCTGCCCTTGTTTTGAGCCCCTAATTGCATCTGTACTGACCTCTCTCACACCCTCCTTGATCATTCTATAGGCTATGGGTGCCTGACCTGCCCTAGTTTAGAGCCCCTATTTTCAACTGTGCTGACCTCTCTCACACCCTCCTTGATACTTCTTTTTGCAATGGGCCCCTGATCTGCCCTAGTTTAGAGCCCCTTATTTCACCTGTACTGACCTCTCTCACACCTTCCTTGAACATTTTTTTGGCAATGGGTCCCTGACCTGCCCTAGTTTAGAGCCCTAAATTTCACCTGTGCTGACCTCTCACACCCTCCTTGATCATTCTCATGGCTATGGGTGCCTGACCTGCCCTAGTTTAGAGACCCTAATTTCACCTGTACTGACCTCTCACACACCTTCCTTAATTATTCTCGTGGCTTTGGGCGCCTGACCTGCCCTAGTTTAGAGCCCCTAATTCACCCTGTACTGACCTCTCTCACACCTTCCTTGATCATTCTTGTGGCAATGGGCGCCTGACCTTGACCCAGTGACAGCGCGTGAAACCTCTGGGCCATACCACTCTGCTCTGCCAGCTGTAACAACCCACTGGTCGGGTCCTAAGAATAAAAAGCAAATAAACATTATTATTAAATGTAGAGTCCAAAGAATTATCAGAGAATAAATATTGTTATTAAATGTAGGTTTGTAAGAATAAATAGAGAATAATTATTATCATTACATGTAGTATAAATAGTGGCATACATATTGATAAACAAACAAAGTTAATAAATGAGCCAAACTCTGGTAAAACAAGACTTACCGGTAATGCATGTAAGACTTTTGTGCATTAAGTGTCGTCCCAAAAAGTCAGCATAGGCTAATAAGGGATGGCACTTTCTGCTTCAATGTCATTTTTTGAAAGATGTCTCTTCTAAACCAAAATCAAGTCTAGATAGAAAGTGTTGTCCCTGATTAGTCTGTGCAGACTGCACAGACTAATCTGGTATTACAGTTAACACTTATGCATTAAGCCCCTTTTTCCCAGAATGTGGTGCATACAATTAAAGTGAGTATATATTGTGGCATAAATATGAATAAGCAAACAAAGTTAATCCATATTGATGGATAAAAAAAGAGGGTGGCTAAAATTTAGAATGTTAAAAAACGACGGTACAAACTTGACACTTACCACCCCGGGTGAGAGCACAAAGATGAGCGGCGTCTTGGTACTCGAGTCCCCCACCACATGCTGCATGTCGAGCACGGGCGGCTCCACGAATCTCGAGCCCAGATTGTTGGTGATGAAAGAGGTGGCGCAGAACGAGACGCGGTCAGGTCTCAGGGAACGGATGATAAGCATCTTCTGCAGCTCGTTGCACGCATTGTCCCATTCACCTGAACCACAAATTGATAATTCCATTAGTTTAGTTTTAGCCTATTTACTTCAGCTCAATTGCATTTAAAGCCTAAGGCTCATTCAAATCCTCTTGATAATAGGCTATTTGCAAACAGCATAAAACCAGAACAGCCTGTGAGTAACTCGCAGTCTGTTCAGGTTTTATGCTGTTTGCTGCTAATCATGCAGTACCAAAGGATTGGAAATGAAGCCTTTAAAACTTGAATTTAGTATAAAGGTCTTAAATCAAATTTAACTTTTGTAAGGACTACAAATGCATCATAGACGTATCTAAGTGGTAAAGGGTTAACACAACAACAACACCTATCTCAGTCTCACCTGGCAGGGCTGTGTTCTCAGGCTCATTGGCCGTGTACCAGATGTTCCAGTCACGGGGGTACTGCTCGAACGACGTGATGATCCCGTGGAAGTTGGTCAGCTTCTCCAGCTCCGTGATGTTGTCCCAGGCAACGTCCGACAGCCAGCCCGAGCATGGGTTGTCCATCTGATTCTCCCTGTCAATAACCTGAGAAAAAATCAAGCAAGGTCACGGTCAGTTTTATACCCCCATCATTAATTAATGATTTAAAACCTATTAATTTTAGCTCTATTGCATCAAAAGCTCTAGGCTTATTGAAATGCTCTCTAGTCCATTTCCTGGTCCAAGAACCATAACTTTGGTAATTTTGAAGACAAAATAATCAATGGGCACTAGCTCTGTAACTTTGAAGTGTCTGGTGTGATTTTATGTCAACAAACATTTGTAGAATATTTGTTGAAGATTCAAGATTGAAGTGCTTGACTCTATTAAATGGTTCTACCTACATGTTAGCCTTAAGTCTCACCAACCTTTCAACTATGGAGTTTTTCAATTACCAGACTCTATTGACAAGTTCTACCCATATGTTAGACTTGAGTTTCAACACTCCACCTAGGAGTTTTTGAAGCGCTAGACTTAATTGACGAGTTCTACCCAATTGTACGACTTGAGTACTCACCACTCCGCCACGAAGGAAGAAGTTGTATTCATCCATGTTGAGCTTGCCAGCGTGCTCGAGAATCTTTGCGCACATTTGGAACGAGAACAGCAGCTTGTGGCGCTCAAAAAGTCCACGACAGATGAACCTGTAATTGTAATCATACGAGAACTGGTTTAAAGCATCTTTCATATATAACTTGAATGCATCAACACAAATCATGTTCAGATGTTTTCTTAAGTCTCATAAAATCAATAGTTTATAATTTACATCTTTGAACATCCCAAATACAAACAATTGCTTTGAAATCTGGAGTAATTTTAAAATTTAAATTACAAAAACTGTCGTATATGCCAATGCCAATAAAAGTTTGGAAAATTCGGTATTAATAAATTGAAAAAAAAACCCACAACCACTAACTAACCAAATTTAAGGAGTTCTACCAAGAAATCTCACCTGTAGATGGCGTAGGTGTGGTGATCGTTGAGGTTCACGATTCTCTCCTCCAACTTTGCGCTGCGGGGCGACTTGTCAATGGAGAGCTTGAACTGATCTATGTACGAGTCCAGAGAGAACTGGTACATGGGGTTTATGCGACCCATGTCGTTGAGCACAAAGAACAGGATGGAGGCCCTCTCAGCTGCCGGTCGGTATCCCTGAAAGGACATAAATAGAGATTAAGTTGACATTTGACAACGGTGAAGAGGTTTTGAATTTAAACTTTATGTGTTAAATTTGAACCTTGCTCTGCGAAAACAGGGTTTAATGCATGTGCCTAGCCAAGTAAAAGTTTTGTCACAGGCAAGCCTATGCAGTCCACACAGGCTAATCAGGGAAAACACTTTTCACTTGTATTGTATTTTTTGTTTCAAGGAAGTCTCTTCTTAGTGAAATTCCAGCTAAGGGGGGAAGTTTTCTATTTGATAAACCTGTGCTGACTGCACATGCTTATTTTGGACAACATTTTTTACACATACATTCAGCCTGGTTTACCAAGAGCGCAGCTTAATCGTTTTGAAGACCTGGGCTTTTATTTTTATTCAAATGGAAAACTTTAACCATTCATAGAAGTCCTTAAGTCTCTGGTTAATCTAGACTTTACTTTTGCTAAGAAAAGACTTCCTTTAAACAAGGCATTCCATAAATGTTTCCCGACTGCTCTGGCTCATCTGAGACAACATAATACACACATGTATTGTGCCCCATTTTCCCACGGCTAAGATTACTGTGAAACAGTGTTTTTTCCCACATTTTCCCACAGCAAGGCATAGTCTTTTTTTTCACATTTTGGAAATGTGGCCTTTGATTTGGGAAAAATCGTATTTTTACTTAAATTGGAAAGTTATTGATGTTGTTGTTTTGCTTACAAATGCTTCAAAAGAAGTGAGAATAAAAGTGTAACTATATTTACCAAGGTACCGCTTATAGAGCTGGATGGGAGATGAACTGAATATTGAAATCTAAATTACTTTTTTTATTTTTTGTTGTTTTTTTTGGGAGGGGACCTTCATTTGGCAATTATTAAATCTAATTTGGGAAAAATATATACTTTTTTCCATTGGGAATGGTATTCGGCCCCGTATTTGAAAAAAAACCACTGTTAAATACCTACCTCTCTGGCAGCGTCAATTTTGACCTCTGTCTGCTCTGAGATCTGTAGCTGCTCCGAGACCTCCTGGGATGTCACCTTGGAGGCCTGCAGCGTGTTCACCAGCTGCTCGTCATCTAGCAGGGAACCCTTGGTCTCGTTCAGCAACCTGGACAATAGGATAAATGTTTTGGTTTATCTTTCAATAAAATAGGTAATATGGTGTTCGCCTAGCAACCAGAAGGTCACAGGTTTGAGCCAGGAAACGGACTCAAGAGTGTTTCAATAAACCTTATGCTTTTAATCAAATTGAGCTGAACTAAATAGGTTTCAACTAACAAAATAAGGTTCAATCAACACTGTGAGAGCTAGTAAACGGACTTGAGAGTGTTTCAGTAAGCCTTATGCTTTTAATCAAATTGAGCTCAAAAAAAAGGTTTAAACAAACAAAATAGGCAATACTAGAGGATGATTAGTTCAACACTTCAACGATGTGGAAAAGAGAGTACATGTATTTGTTTATCATTCAGGAGTGCTTACCCCCAAGAAGGGACCCCTTTGTGTTCAGCAACTTGCCAATGGATAATAGCAAATATTAAATAGATTATTATAGAACAAAATGGCAAAAATAAAAGAGTTTTAATGATTCATTCTTCAAGACCCTCCGAGTCCCTCCAATTTATCAAATAGTGAGCCAATTGTCTTGCATACGAAATTCACTTTATTTGTGTTGATTATCATTCATCAAATTGGGAAACAGTCTCCTCAATGACATAAACATGGCGCCCGTCTAGCAACTGGGAGGTCATGGGTTCAATCCCCACTATGGGAGCGTTCTTTCGATCTTTCCCCTAAAACACCCTGTACTGGTTCTACCCAGAAAATTGGGTTGAGGGTGTTCTTTGATGAGACTCAGGCTTCCAATTCAATTGAGCAAAAATAAATAGATTTAACCCTTTCCAACTAAGAAGTAAAGTGAAAATAGCTATGTGCAAACAGCATAAAACCAGAACAGCCTGCAAGTTACTCGCAGGCTATTTAGGTTTTATGCCGTTTGCTGCTCATCAGTATCTAAGGTTTGGAGATAAATCCTTAAAAACCTGAATCTAGTAAGAAAGGTCTTAAATTAAATATAACTTTCTAAGGAACTACAAACACGTCGAAATATGTATCTAAGTGGTAAAGGGTTAAACTATAAAACAGTGACTGGTTCTCCCCGTGCCCTACCGTAGAATCTCGTCCTCAAGTTCCACCAGTTTCTTCTTGCCGTCTGCAATGCTCCTCACAAGGCTGTCCTTCTTCTCCTCCAGATCTGGCCTCTCCTTACCAACAACGATACCCAGCAGCTGGGCCTCCAGACCTATAATAATAAGAAGAATAATTATTTTTAAATGTGTACTGGGAAAACAAGCAAATTCGTTGAATTGATATCCCCAGCCAATATGCTTCTGGACACTCATACCAAGTTTCAATGAAATCCGCCAAAGCACTTCCAAGATATGGCTCCGGACACACAATTTTTTTTTTTGTTCAAAATACAAAGGGCCATAACTCTTTTATTAACTGATGGTGTACAATGTCATTTGGCGTGCATCAATCTCTTATCCACATATATACTCATACCAAGTTTCAATGAGATCCGCTAAAGCACTTCCAGGATATGGCTTCGGACACAAAAGTGCTGGCTGGACGGACCGAAAGACGGACGGATGTACAAAGCCAAAACAATATCCCTCTGCCTATGGCAAGGGATAACAAGGCTTAATGCATGTGCTTAGAGTGTTGTTCCAGATAAGCCTGTGCATACAACCCTTTCTGATTTTATAGTAATATGGTTAAGACCCAAATGATGTCGTATAAAGGTATTAAAAATTCAAGAGTTGAATCATTTTTATTCTAGGGATCTGTGTGTGTGTCTGTTCAACAAACAATGATTTGACAAGCACTGTCTTCCATTAAAAAACAATATACAGAAGTGAAACTCCAGTTGCTCCAGCAGTATTGCATTCCTAATATACACAGGTTTGTGGTCCTTTATTTACGGCAAGTAAACCATTGCCAAAACAGTATGGCACAATACAATTATTTCCCTTAACAATCTCAGCTTACCTTGCTCTTTCACGGCAAAGTTTACTATGGTGGTCTTGGTGGAGATCTCTGGCGTGTAGTGCGGATTGCTCAGCTTGGTCGTGATGTAGAACCGGAACTCCGGGTTGTACTCAATCTCCTTGTCTCCGATACGGATCATGTACGCACCACCTGCCGGGAGGAACAAGATATTTGGTTCAATTTGATATAAATCAGCTGCGCTCTTGGGAAAACAGGGCTAAACTCATTGCATAAAGTGACTTCCCAGATTAGCCTGTGCAGTCTGCACAGGCTAATCAGGGATGACGCTTTCTGCCTAGACCAAATTAATTTTAGAGGATACTTCTTTTAAACGCCTCCAGTACATCGAAAGCAATCAAAAGAGTCAAAATTGATGAGGACTGGATGAAAAGTGCTGTCTAAAAGAGCAGAAACTGTTGAGGCAAATTTTAAATAAATGAAGTGCTGCAATTTCTAGATTGTGAAACAGTAACCATTAAAGTCTTCTCAACTAACTTGTATAATTGGTACCAGAGTGTCTTGAGAAGACCAGGTTTAATGCATGCGCGTAAATTATTGTCACAGATTAGCCTGAGCGGTCAATGTCCTTGCATAAAAGAGCCATCAAGGTAAGTGGATATGCTGTTTGTGTCGCGTCACAAGCTTGCCAACAAGCAACTTTCAACACAAGACACCATACCTGGATACCTGGATAGTAGGGCCATAAATTTTAGCTTTGAAGCTATCTTGGCCCGTCTTGTAAAGGTCTTCTTGTAAATTTTCTCACAAATTAGTATTTTACTAATTAATTTCATTGTGAGCATAACATGATGAACTGGTTCAACCCGAAGAACTGGAAGGACTCTCAGTAATCCTTAGGTCTTGTAAGCAATGAAGATAATTTAGTGAAGTATACAGTTTATGTAAATAAATGGCTTTCTATTTGGCTTGATCCATTCTGTTTGCATAAAATCTTGTTTAAAAGTGTAGTACCCTTGTACCTCAGTCAGTGACTGAGGAGTTAGCCTTAACGTCGATGCAGTATCTCTGGACTAGCTGCATGTCGAAGGCGATGGGCTCGATGTAGTAACGGTGATTGTCCCACTCACACTTGATCAGGCCGGCGGATGAGAGAAATTAATGGGCTTTCGTCAACTTTTGAATTTGAAAAAAAAAGACGTTGCCGTTGGAAAATCCTCATTTCCTGGGCTCAGATTTTTAAAATTTTCACATTTTTGTGTTAGCGTACCAAGTATTCCTTGCAGAAGTATGCCCCGAAATGTTAATTTTACAAGTTGGTGTGCGTTATACATTGATACAACGCTAGTCTGACTGCTAATTTGTGAAAAATTTATTGTGTAATCGTAAATATTCCTGATGGGCGCCATGCTTGTTGTTGTTGTATGCGCGGGAAAACGCGCCGTAGCGAAAAGTAGAATTTACTACCCACAAGAAACTCGTCCAGTCTGGTTCCCACCTCGCAGAGCCTGGTTCCCACCTTCAAAATAGCGAATACTATGAGGGGAGTTTGTGCTAATGATTTTTCGAACACTATGGTCGTATTTTTTATGTTTGCTTAGTATGTGTGACCTACATACAGCATGTATTTGCTGATTGTGCAAATAAACTGAAACTTCAACCGGGAAACCCTTTCTTCTTCTGATACAGCACTCCTTCTCAATAGAAGAGTTTGTGCTGGTGCCTATTGGCTAAGGGGTGAAAACTATGCCAAAGGTTTTCCAGATACGGATTACTAAATTCATGCTTGACACAGGCCCGGATCTGGAATGATTGAATCCATTGATCTGGTTTGCCTTTGATAGTGCGGATTAGAGAATCTTAAACTCTCGGGACCTACGGTCCCTCTAAAATGGCCACCTGGTGACACAGAATATTCGCTTCGCGAATAACCGTCTTCGGCCTTCGGCCTCGGCAGCTACTGACCCAGCTGTAAACTAATGTCTAATGAAAGCATTGAAGAAGAACTAGCACGTGTATTAGTGCATCCGTTTGAGTTACAATAGTTGGCAATAATTGGTGACCTTCAGCGATAAACTATAGTATGCCAGCAATTGAAGAAGATGGTAGAAAGGCGTTTACCGGCACAAATGAATGTCGATTATCCGTATCACGTCTTTAATTTCTTCAAACATCACATCTTTTTCCACAAATGATGAAAGTGCGCAATTTTCGTGCAAACGCCAACAGGCTCTTGTTGCAACAGTTGCTGCCATTGGCTGCTTTTCTAGGTGAAAATCCTTTGCTCAAAGTTCCACTTTCACTTTCATTTCTAATTTCAATTTCATTCGGACCTCTGCCGGGTACCAAACAAAACAAGCAATTATGGAAAGTAGTTCCAACATGAGTTAGTGTTGCCTATTTAATTATTGGTAACTAAAAGGAGACATAATGTGCATAAAATGCATAAATGTATGTTAAATGCAATATGCAGTAAAATGCGAGTACTAGTTGCACCATTGGCATGCAGCGTACGCCTTAGTGTCTGGGCATGCGCGTATGGTGCGTTTAGTATGTAAATTTTGGTAAAACACACAGACATATATACATACATGTACATATATCTCCTTCAGCACGTGGTGATTGTGAAAAGTAGTGCCTATTTATCAAGAGGTCTCTTTCTCTTGTACGAAAAGCCATTTCGCGATCGTCCCTTTCGTTTTGAGTCTTTTTTTACTGTATGCTAGTTCTGCAACATTTGTGCTGTCATTGGGGGCTTCGTTGAAAGATAACGTTTGGGGCGCGTTTATAGCAGTATTGTGTTTGTGTTTTTGTCGAAATGTCACTGCCGAAACCACGAGGGCTCTAGCATTATGGCAATTTTCTTCAAAGTTGCACGACCCATTTACAACGTTCGGAATAAGACATTCATCTTTTACCTGATACAAGTACTAGCCCTGCACACTCTGATGTAAAGACATGACAGGAAAAATGCCGTACACGTTGGCCGTTCAATTATGAGAGCCCTTTAGGGAATCGGGAACTATAATCTCGACCAGCCAAGCAGCCTCACATTGTATATTGACCGAAGCCGAAGGCTGAGCTCCGCATACAGATTGAGGCTGTCTGACTGGTCACTATTAAGGCTGAGCTCCGCATACAGTTTGAGGCTGCCTGGCCGGTCACTTTTTTGCAGTTGGACCCAAAGTAGGTTTTCTACCGAAAATGTTCGTCCAGTGTATCGGTCAGTGTATTATCAACGATTTTAGCATCAAACAATGTTTCAATGTTTCAAAGTTCACACTGATAACTTCGTCCATAACTAACGGCCGCACTGTAGAAAATTAGGCCAAGATTCACACCGTTCGGCGAACCTATTTCGCTTTTCGAGTTATTTAAAACTCGAAACACCTGCATTAGATATGAGTCGCATAATGGGGAAAACCGGGCTTTATGCATGTGCGTAAAGCGTCGTCCCATATTATTCTGTGCAAACCGCTCATGCATTAAGCCATGTTTTCCTTTCATGCGACCCTATTATATCTATATCTCAGCTGTCACGAAATGCTTATCCTGTTCAGTAAGTACTGCATCAGCACAATTCATTTGAAAGACAAAATGAGCCTCGCTATGCGCTATGGGACAAAAAGGCATGTGCATGTCCTTTCAGCGCAGTGGTTGGTATACACGCTTCTCACCAAGGCGATCCGGGTTCAATCCCAGACTCATTTTTGGCATAACGCGAGTAATTTAGTATCTTTACTACAGTGTTTACGTTTTTTTTATAATGCAAAACTGTTTGATAGAATTAAGAACATGATATTGAAGCGATATATGCGGAATGTTATGTCCGTAACATTTGAACCATAACCTTGTTTGAAAGTTAAAAAAAAATACTTTAGAATTAAACAAACAGATGTTTAAATCTATATGCCTATGACCACGCTGATCACGAATTCGTTGGAATTTTTAAAATATCTAAAGCCGTTCAAACGTTATCCATTCAAAATAATACATATGTATCATATAATACTTTTTTTTCTTTGTTTTTTTTTAGTAAAACATAAACAGTTTATAGTGTTGTTTAAAAGTTTGAAAACAAAAATGAAAAAAAAAGAAAAAAGAAAAAAGTTATAATCAAAACATATTTTGCATTAAGCACCCTTTTCATAGACCGTCCCACTTACGTGCACAATTGAAATACGCTCGCTCGCTCTCTCGTTTGCTCCATCGAAATCAAACAATAAGATAGTGAAATCTCTATGAATTTGACTCGCTGAATCCGAATCCGTTGTTAATTTTCCGATATCTTGATCCGAAAAAGAATTATTGAGTTTAAATGGTAAAATTCGATAAAAATGCAGCACACTTTTAACAGAAGCTCAAAATGCAGTATACATTAAAATCCAGTGAAATAAAACAATCAGATAGTCAAATCGATGTGATTGTGTCTACCGGAACCCGATTCCGGTGCTACTTTTCCGATATATTGAACCGTTAAAGAATTATTGATGTTAAATGGTGCCGTTCGATAAGAATGCAGCAACCTTTTAAAGTAACATTACTACTCAAAATCAACGAAAATTTCGTACACTATTTCGTAAAATAAACTTAATCAATTAAAAATCAGTGTTCCTTGTGGCAATTGCCGAAATTTAAGCGCCAGGTATGGTAAAATAGATGTCTGTAGATACCAAAATGCTCCTTTATCAGTCATTATAAGCCATTATTAGTTAGCTCAGTGGTTACTATACGCGCTCACCACCAAGGCGGGTCCAATCCCAGCTTCCGGCGTACGTACGTATACGTACGTATGTTAGCTTTGTAGGTGGTCGCCATAGCGGACAAGCGAGTTTTTGCCCCAAAACGGGTTTTGCCCACACCGCACAAGATCTTTCAGTAATAACTTTTAGATGATACTTCAAAATTCGTTCCAAGTTTCGTCACTGTAAACAGTGAATTACGAATGAATGCTGGGACACGCTCCTGGGCCTTACATAAATTTTAAAATGCAATTATTAGCGTTGACAGTCGTTATGAAGCGTTGCCATTCATCGTTGTCAGCCATTATAAGGCGTTTTCAGTCGCTCTTACACGTTGTCAATCGTTATCGTCAGTCGCTTTGACACGTTGTCAGCCAATTTTAGGCGTTGTCAATCGCGATAATACGTGGTCAGTCATTATTAGGCGTTGTCAGTCGCTTTAATACGTGTTCAGCCATTATTAAGCGTTGTCAATTGCTGTGACACGATGTCAGCCATTATTATGCGTTGTCAGTCGCTATAAAACGTGGTCAGTCATTATAAGGCATTGTCAGTCGCTATAATAAGAGGTCAGCCGTTATTAGACATTGTCAGTAGCTATAAAATGTTGTCAGTCATTATTCGGCGCTGTCAGTCGCTATAACACGTTGTCAACCAGTATAAGGCGCTGTCAGTCGCTATAACACGTTGTCAACCAGTATAAGGCGCTGTCAGTCGCTATAACACGTTGTCAACCAGTATAAGGCGCTGTCAGTCGCTATAACACGTTGTCAACCAGTATAAGGCGTTGTCAGTCGCTATAACACGTTGTCAACCAGTATAAGGCGCTGTCAGTCGCTATAACACGTTGTCAACCAGTATAAGGCGTTTTCAGTCGCTATAACACGTTGTCAACCAGCATAAGGCGCTGTCAGTCGCTATAACACGTTGTCAACCAGTATAAGGCGCTGTCAGTCGCTATAACACGTTTTCAACCAGTATAAGGCGTTGTCAGTCGCTATAACACGTTTTCAACCATTATAAGGCGCTGTCAGTCGCTATAACACGTTGTCAACCAGTATAAGGCGCTGTCAGTCGCTATAAAACGTTGTCAACCAGTATAAGGCGTTGTTATTCGCTATAACACGTTGTCAACCAGTATAAGGCGCTGTCAGTCGCTATAACACGTTGTCAACCAGTATAAGGCGCTGTCAGTCGCTTTAACACGTTGTCAACCAGTATAAGGCGTTGTCAGTCGCTTTAACACGTTGTCAACCAGTATAAGGCGTTGTAAGTCGCTTTAACACGTTGTCAACCAGTATAAGGCGCTGTCAGTCGCTATAACACGTTGTAAACCAGTATAAGGCGTTGTCAGTCGCTATAACACGTTGTAAACCAGTATAAGGCGCTGTCAGTCGCTATAACACGTTGTCAACCAGTATAAGGCGCTTTCAGTCGCTATAACACGTTGTCAACCAGTATAAGGCGCTGTCAGTCGCTATAACACGTTGTCAACCAGTATAAGGCGCTGTCAGTCGCTATAACACGTTGTCAACCAGTATAAGGCGTTGTCAGTCGCTATAACACGTTGTCAACCAGTATAAGGCGTTGTCAGTCGCTATAACACGTTGTCAACCAGTATAAGGCGCTGTCAGTCGCTATAACACGTTGTCAACCAGTATAAGGCGCTGTCAGTCGCTATAACACGTTGTCAACCAGTATAAGGCGTTGTCAGTCGCTATAACACGTTGTCAACCAGTATAAGGCGTTGTCAGTCGCTATAACACGTTGTCAACCAGTATAAGGCGCTGTCAGTCGCTATAACACGTTGTCAACCAGTGTAAGGCGCTGTCAGTCGCTATAACACGTTGTCAACCAGTATAAGGCGCTGTCAGTCGCTATAACACGTTGTCAACCAGTATAAGGCGCTGTCAGTCGCTATAACACGTTGTCAACCAGTATAAGGCGTTATCAGTCGCTATAACACGTTGTCAACCAGTATAAGGCGCTGTCAGTAGCTATAACACGTTGTCAACCAGTATAAGGCGTTGTCAGTCGCTATAACACGTTGTCAACCAGTATAAGGAGCTGTCAGTCGCTATAACACGTTGTCAACCAGTATAAGGCGCTGTCAGTCGCTATAACACGTTGTCAACCAGTATAAGGCGCTGTCAGTCGCTATAACACGTTGTCAACCAGTATAAGGCTTACTTGAGTTTATAAAAAACTTTAACCAACGCCGATGCCAACGGCGACGCTGGGGCGAGTAGGACATCTCTCATTTTTCTTCGAAAAGTCAAGCTTAAAATGTACCAGGATTGAGTATAAATCTTTTTATTTTGGCATCAAAAGCCAGAGGCTTATCGAAGCTCTTTTGAGCACCCAGATCTGACATATGACTAGTTATTACTTTATGAATGCAGCCCACATCAGTAACATGTCCTATTCTTTCTTAATGGATATCAGTGCTGATCTGTAATATGTCCAAGTATATAATTATTAATTAATGTAATCATAAATATTAGCAACATTACTGATGTCAAATAGTTATTGTGCATCAAATTATGGCTTTATGAATGTATTTATTTAACCCTTTACCACTTGAAGCGTATTTTGACACATTTTGAAAGTTAAATTTTATTCAAGACCTTTATTCCTTCATTAAACTTTTAAAAGCTTCATTTCAAACCCTTAGATACCGATGAGCAGCAAACAGCATAAAACCTGAACAGACTGCGAGTTTTTATGCTGTTTGCACATCGCCATTTTTACTTTGCCTCTGAGTGGAAAACTTTCCTGGAGAGGGTTTAAAAAACATAGACTTTCCCTGGGCCTTTATGGCTTCTATTCATTTTAGACATATTTAAGGAAACTTGTAAATTATAGTCATCAATACAAATTTAAAAGTTTAATAATTGGGTAAATAACTGACTAAAATGGGACTGACCCTTATGACACATAAAAAAATACACAAAACAATTATATTGATGTTCTTTATTTCTTAAACAAAACAATATGTATAATTTCATACTAATAAATACATCTGGCACGTAAATAAATAGAATATTATGTTGGACGGAAACATTTACTCTTAGTTTGTGTCAAGTTATATCATCTTATTGTACGGAAACTTTAGACAGTATTGTACAAGATCAACATATAATTTATCAGATGCTGGCAAACTTGTTAATAAAACTTCAAGCAACATGCTCAATAAATGCACCGAATAACACTGAATAAAATCTTTGCAAAATAAAAGAAGAAAAAGACTTAAAATTGTATGCAATGCTAACATTTCCCTTAGAATGCGCTGTTGATCAATGACTTTAAAGGTCCAATTATGTTCACAAAAACAGACAGACAACTTGATGAATCGTAGTTCAATCAACACCAACATCAAAAACCAATTTACAAACCAGCATATAAAGCAACACAAATCAATAACAAACTATGGTCAACTATTTTCAATAAAACATCAAAACATAATCCACAACTATTTCATTCATAATTTTAGTCCAAATTTAAAGTTGATTTCTACACATTACTCCATTATGTGATGCACACAGCCGAAATGCACATCTTCAAATTATAAAAGTTAAATCATTGTCCAATGTTTAATTAATATATTATTCAGATGTTCATGTTACATTTGTAAACCTTCTCCCGGATACTGTCATTGAAAATGTGCATGTTATATACAGAATGCCACTTCAAAAAGTCTGCATGGTATTAGATGGCACAAAGGTATAAGTTTCATAGTTCACAGTTTCAACAATGATCCAAAAACTCCATAACTGAATTCAAAGTCTGCAATTAAATTATTATACCCCATTTTAATTCCTTTCAGAAATGTAATATTTTCACAGCTTCAAGTACACACACAGAGCTGAGAGCTCACACATATAATAACAATTTGATTAAAAATCAGCACACATATTCACAATCCACAGATTGATTCAAGGTCTGCGAGTAAACTTTGTTAATTACAATTCAATGGCTAATTCTTTGTCAGCAAACGAAAAAAAGTCCACAGGTGAAGTAAAAGTCCACAGGTGGATCAAAAGTCCTTGGGTGAAGTAAAAGTCCACAGGTGGAATCAAAAGACCACATGTGAAAATAAAAGTCTGCAGGTTCTAGTAGTCAAGACTCATCAGCAGAGCGGTTCCCCTCTTTGCCCAATGGTCAGGGGACTTATCTCCGCTCTTCAATTCCGTGGCAACAATGAATGAGGGTCTACCCATACTTCCTGTGCGGTTGGGGAAATAGTAGCATGGGCATGTGTAGATTCCTGGAATTAGAGGTGTCAGGAAAATAGGATTAGTATCAATTATTTTTTAACACACCTTTTATCGCTAAAAGATTTATGATTTTATGCCTGCTAGTAGCCCTATTTTTTCACAGTATCAATCCTCCTATTGAAGTATCGTGACTTTAACCAAAAACCCTCAAGAAGTGCTGGAAAGTTTTGTTTTTTTCATGTTTTCACTATTTTGTGTTTATATCAGATTTTTTTTTCCATCAATTTATCGCTTAACAAGCCTAGGGCATTAATTTTGATTTACTGATTTGTAGCCTGCAGAGTACAAAAGTTGTTCTCACAGGTTTTTAGCGCATTAATTTTAATTTACCGATTTGTAGCCTGCAGAGTACAAAAGTTGTTCTCATAGGTTTCTATATATAGTTACTAAAAGCATTGAAAAAGTCGATTAAGGCGAAATATATCAAGAAAGAGTGAAACTTGTTCTGTGTCAATTTACTATTATCCCTACTGGATACAAAACTGAGAACTAAATCATAATAAAAAATGACAAGGCAGGATACCCACCTTTGGTGACCTTCTTCTTGTTCTCGACTGGCTTGAAGTGTATCGTGGGGATCTGACAGACAAGCTGCATGGGTGTAGCCTCTATCAGACACTGATTCTTCTTGTCCCACCCAGCGCCTTGCAGGAACAACCCCTTGATGTATACACCATCCTGTAGAAACAAAAAGAAGTTTGTTGGTGTTTGTGTGTGTTTGTCCTAACCATTGGGTTACCAGAGTTGCAAAGTGGGTATGGTGTCCCTCTAGCAAACAGGGAGGCAACGGGTTTGATCCCCACCGTGGGAACATTTTTTTTATCATCCAAAGACACCAAGTACTGGTTCTACCCAGGAAATGAACTCAAGAGCTTTTCAATAAGCTTTCGGGTTTCAATGCCATCAAGCTTACATAAATACTTTTTAAATATACTAACCATTGAGTATTAAATTCAAAAAGAAAATGATGTTGCAAGAAAAACATAATGAATATGTGCCAAAATTTATTAACCAGAAAACAATGATTTTACCATTTCATGTTACTTATTTCCCCTATGTGAGATTGGTAAGCTAAGTTGATAAGGCCAAGATAATAAATCAGAGGATTGATGGTTTTTATTTCCATATAATTTGGGAATTAGTCACTCAATCATTTATACGGCCACTCTCCCCGTACATTGGATTCAAGGAGTGCAGTTGTCATCGGCTGCTACAAATAATTGCACAACACTATGATAAACCAAATTACCCTGGACATCACTTATGAAAGTGTTGAAAATGCCCAAATATCAAGAAAAACACAACTTACTGCCCATAATCTGAAAAGCTGCCATGCATAAATTATTAATTACCTCATGCAGACAGGAAAATGGATTTTTTAAAATAGATTTTCACACAAATATAAGGATATAATCAAATCTAGGATAATGGAGAGCTATAATATAGACTCCAAATTTGTCCTAAACATTTCACCGTTCTAGATGATACATTATGTTTAAGGGAAAAACATTTATATGGTCCTTCTGCTCCTAAACCTTTCCCACTTAGAAGCAAAGTGAAGATTGCTATTTGCAAACAGCATAAAACCAGAACAACCTGCGAGTAACTCTCAGTCTGTTCAGGTTTTATGCTGTTTGCTGCTCATCAGTATCTAAGGTTTGGAGATGAATTCTTAAAAACTTGAATCTAGAAAGAAAGGTCTTAAATTAAATATAACTTTCTAAGGGACTACAAATACCTGAAAATACGTATCTAAGTGGGAAAGGGTTAAACTGAAACACGTATTGAGATCTTTCATGACACGGGCCCCAGTATCTCACCTTCGGGGGTCCAGTGATATTCGTATCATCCACCGTCATCACGCTGAACTCCCAAGAGAGGCTATCGATAGAGACGTTGTTGAGACGGGCAGACAACTGTAGGACTGCAGTCAGGAAACCTGTCGGGAACGTGAACCCTGACATCCAGAAGATATTCGGCGGGTGGGCTGTGGTCGCCCACTTCTCAAGCTGGTCTAGACGCTGCACGAGGTCTCGGGTCCAGGCTGCCAGGGGCTTTAGGGATGGGTAGGCCTGAAATGGGGGAAGCGGTATAGTGAAAAGTGGGGAAGCGGTATAGTTGGACAATGGGAAACCAATATGGTGAGAAATGGGGAACCGGTATAGTTAGACAATGGGAAATCAATATAGCGAGAAATGGGGAACCGGTATAGTTAGACTATTGGAAACAAATAAAGTGAGAAATGGGTAACCGGTATAGTGCGACAATAGGAAAGCAATGCTAGTAAGAAATGTGGAACCGGTATAGGGAGACAATTGGGCCATTCAGCATTTACAAACGCCTCAACTGGGGAAACGCATCAATTAGAAATGGGGACTATATATTAATTAACAATGCCTGGCAACCAGAATAGTGAAATAGGTTATCTGCATAGTGAGAAATGCGGACTATACCAACAAGAAGTGCCTGCAATTATTGGAAAAGGAATAGTTAGAAATGGGAATTCAGTTAATTTGGTTTCGATGGTTCTCCCAGGCTCGAGCCAAGGATATAACCCGTAGACTTAATATTCACAATGCGAGATATTTTTCTTAAGTCAGGTATATAACACTAGGAAATAGAAGCAATCCTCTATCATGTAATTTTATTATAATTTACAAATTTACGCCAATAAGGAATTTGATTCAGTAACATGGCCCAGAATGGCTGCAGTTCAAAGATAAAGTCATGACACAATCACAGCTTCACTCACCTTGAGCCATGAGGGTGGCACACGGCCGTCGTAGATACAGATGAAGATGCTCTCGAGTTCCACCGTCATGACAACCAAGCCCTGGATACCCATGTCAAGGTCCTTCAGGGATTTGCGTATCTCCACAAGTAGCGCGTTGTAGCGCTGGATCTGAAATGTTGGGGAAATATGACGAGCTTTGTAGTGAAAATTTTGTAGCACTAGCACAAGTATGGGGCGATAATTTTTAAAATGTTATGACTTGAGAAAATGAAAGTGTTGTATGTTGTAGTGATGAATGTTTGAGTGCACAATATACTGCTGGATCTGAAACAAACATCAAATTTGATGTGATTCTAGAATGTATATAATTGATGTGTTTAAATTTGAAGTTCTATGGTACTGTCTACTTATATTGTCTTAGTTGTTTTCCTGTATTTATTTGTGCATTTTGAAAGAGAATGGCATAGTCTGCGCAGCCTAATCTAAGATGACACTTCGCATGTTTATGCTATCTACTGTTCTAAGAAAGTCTCTTCTAAAGACAAATCCACTGTTAGCAAAACCACCCTGGTGAAGAATGCACTTGTTAATGTGGGATGACACTCTACAGACATGCATTTTGACCTGATTTCACAAGGCATGACTGCTTTTTATGAGCTTGCATTTTAATGATCAATAACTATTGCGAGATAATGTTGCTTGTTTTGGTTTTGAGAATAGCACTATGAGATTGTAATGTCAGCAGCACAGATAGCAAGTTCACTTGACTGGTTGATAATAAACCTTTCTATTTTTTTATTGTGAAACCATCTATTGAAGTAAAGTAAACATATACCAGTCAATAGTTTTTACAGATTTGAAGTTTCTTTATTGTTTTCAACCACATTTCTTTTTTCTGACACTCAGGAAATGATATCAGACCTCAAAAAATATTGTCAGAAATGTTCAAGTTCCGAGGTTCTTGCATGGATTGACAAAAGCAAAATTTACCTAAAGATTAAATTTATGTTACCAGTTATCAAAATATTACAATTCAAAAGACTTTGTTTGTCTTTTTTTTTATTTTAGACTTATATATAAATTTCTAACTACCTCCTGTAGAAGTACGACATTGATCGGTGATGGATCAATGGAGAGAATCTTAACTGTGTTGTCATAGTCGATGTTCTCCGGAATCTGTTTGTAGATGTTTGCAGACAGTTCCAGCACCTATATGAAAATAGGCATTCATGTGAATATGGGTTCTGACAATTGGAGTTAAATATAACCTTATTTGTACACATGAGCGGGTCTCTGGGAAAACTGGGCTTAATGCACGTGCACAAAGTGTCGTCCCAGATTAGCCTGTGACGTCAGGGACAAAACTTTCTGCTTTTATTGTATTTTTCATTTAAAGGTAGGCTCTTCTTTAGAAAAAAACAGTTGAGGCAGAAAGTTTTGTCCCTGATTAGCCTGTGCAAACTGCACAGGCTAATCTGGGATGACACTTTATGCACATGCAATAAGCCATGTTTCCCCAGAGCAAAGCTTATATGTATTTCATACAAGAGACAAAATTGTGCATGTTTATAGCAAATGTTGACACAAAACAGGCACTTGAAAACCATTGACAAAAAACATAGATGGCCAGTTAAACTACCTTTGACCAGTTTAATTAAATTTATTCAAAAATAAATAACACTTATGATGTAACAACTATACACATAATGTACATATTTTCCTTATTCCTTCAGCAAAACTGCTGTGAAACCATTTATTTTTGTCAGCATTAATTTTCGCAGTTTAAAAAATACAATACTGACGACAAATCATGTAAATTTCCACAATATGTACCTTATCTTCCCTGGACTCGCCAGCAACAGATGAGATCTGAGGTTGAAGGGAGAGAAGCGTGTCGAACATGAGTCGTGTTTCCTGGATCTGAGATTGGATATCTGCGTTGGGATGCTGCCCAAAGGCCTCAGGGTGGTCAATGTTTGGCAACATGCTCACATATTCCTTGTAGGACGAGAGGGGGCCGTCTTTAGGAATGTAGTATGTCACAAGTGTTGACAGCCTAAAGAAAAATAAAATAAAATAAATAAAATGAAATAAATCAATGAATGAAAGGGATAACTTTTCTGATATATATAATTGATGTAACTCTAAACTAGGGTTTTTCATCCAGTGCTTATTCAACTTAAGCTTCTTTAAACAATGTTTGGCAAAACCAACCCACTAGGAGTTTAGCACACCCAAACAAGAGTTTGGCAAACCCAACCCAAAATGCAACTTACAAGGGTTTCCAAAACCCAAACCTTAAGGGGTTTGCCAAATGCAACCCATTAAGGGTTTACAAAACCTGGTCATCTTTTACACAAGAAAAGCCTAGTCAAAAAAGGTAAAAGTTAAACAAATGTTTGTCATATCATATCAAATGGTTGAAAATATTCACCTTAAAAGTTGTATTTTCCTTTTTTATTTTACTGATTTTGTTACTTCATACTTTTAATGACTACATAGGCACGAAATGCTTTCATACATGATTTCAAGCCTCTGATAAACATGTTGCGTTTACTTACTACCAGCATACACAAACAGTTTTCCAGCTAGGATTTGAAAATGGCAGGGGGGGGGGGGCTATTTTGTCAAAAGGGCACTTTTCGGTGCGCAGTATTATGTCAAAAAGCACTTCCGAGCGCGCAGTCGTATCCGGAATGCCTATTGGATATTCATTTTCATATTAAAAATAATCGTTAGAATATATTATTTCCATTATTATTAATCCATGAAAATAAAATGTCTACAATGAGTAATAAATAAATATAAGTGTAATACGAGATTAATAAATTATAACATGTCTACCATAAAAAATAATAATTTTTTTTGGAATAAAAGGGCAGGGCGGAGCTTAGTAAGGGCAGGGCGCCCTTCCATTTAGGCCACGCTTAAGTACTGCAAACACCTACTGGAAGAAAGGAGTGTTGATGGAGTTGTCGTTGAAAAAGTCTGCTATGTAGGTCATGAGGAGCCTTCTGTCCCACTCGTCAGTCACGTGACCTCCGTAGTTGATTCCCGCTATCAGATACTTGAGTGCATCCCACGGGCTCTCGTCATAGTCGTCCAGGTAGATACTCAGCAGGTTCTCTGATACCTGTAGAAATAACGCTTGTATTGACCTAATGACCTAGTTTTTAAGCTCACATGACCAAGGCCAGTTTGTACTTGGTATTTTTTATGTTTAATTATGCTAGAACTCTGGAGTAAAAGCTAAGTTGTTTCTGGGATAAATGTTCATACGAATGAAAGTATTTGAGCCTTGCCTTAGAAAAACTGGGTTAATGCATGTGTGTAAAATGTTGTCTGAGATTAGCCAGTGCTGTCTCAGCGCAGGCTCAACAGGGATGACAGTTTCTATTTTTGTGGTATTTTTCTTTTAAGGAAGCATCTTCGTAGCAAAAATACAGGTCAGGCGAAAACTGTCATACCTGATTAGCCAGTGTAGAATGCACAGGCTAATCTGGGACAACATTATATGCACATGCATTTAAAACAAGTTTTAATATTTTTCCATATAAGCCTCATATAATTTTGCTTTATGGAGCCCATATTTCATTTTAATCATCTAGGTTGATACTCAGCAGGTTCTCTGTTACCTGTAAGCATAATGATAGTAATGTATCTTCAGCTTGATTTCTTGACCCACTGGTTCAAAACTTAAGTTGTCAGTTAACTTAACCATGGTTCAGGTTTCCCTTTTTTGTAGGTGTGAATTTGCTATTAAGGCTTATTTCTTTAGCACGTGTTAATACTTTGCGTTGATTTTGACAAATGAAATTTTTTATCAAGGATTGCCAAATCTTCCACTGTATTGTACCTTCATCCTAACATACCAACAACTTTCTCTCTTGGCCTACTTCATAACTCAATTCACAAACATCGTAATCACATTTCCAAACCAAACATCGTCAAAAGAAACTTCACTGACCTCAAAATCTGAATCGTTGAACTCGTAGGCTATGTTCCAGCCCAGCATGAGGAACTTCTTCCTCTCAAGCAGCACGGAGTGGAAGTAACAGAGCGCGAAGAGCAGCTTTTTGTACTTGTCCTGCTTGTGGCATCGGCTGAACTGCTGCTCTGTGATCAGGTTGTAGAGACGCTTGAGGTTGGCCTTCAAGCCCTGCAAGTGATGTGAATAAGGTAAAACTATGGTTTGATCAGCAATTTGTTTTCCTTCTGTATAAAGTACCAGAAAACGGCACTCTCCCGATTGGGTAAAAAATGCAAATTTCCCAATGCAGTATAAAAGATTAGCTTGTGCATTCTGCTTTTATTGTATCTTATGTTTAAAGGAAGTCTGTTCTTAGCAAATAAACCATTTTATGAATAAAGTATCTTCCGTTTAAAGGAAGCCTTTTCTAAGCAAAATTTGATTTTATGAAGAAAGTGTCCTACCTGATAAGCCTGTGCACATGCATTAAGCCCCATTTTCCCAGAATGTGGCTTATATAGAGATCGAGCTTCCCTATGGCCCAATTTACATTTAATTACCCCGTATCACACAGGGTAAGAACGTAAAAAAACGTGTAACAAATAATCCAATACAACTAAGCCACCTTTGATATGAAATAACCCCCTTTCCCACTCAGAAGCAAAGTTAAAATGGCTATGTGCAAACAGCATAAAACCAGAACAGCCTGCGAGTAACTCGAAGTCTGTTCAGGTTTCATGCTGTTTGCTGCTCATCAGTAACTAAGGGTTGGAACTGAAACCTTTAAAACTTGGATCTTGTAAGAATGGTCTTGAATTAGATGTAACTTTCAAAGGCACTACAAACATGTCAAAATATGTATCTAAGTGGTAAAGGGTTATGCATACCTTAGGTGGCTCCGTGGTCATCTTGATGCCAGTCTGCAGAATGGCAATGGGGAACTCCGGGTGTGGACTAGAGCTGAGCCAGAGCCTGAACTCCGGGTGAGGTTCCTCCACCTGCAGCTGTTCTACCAGCTTGTCCAGCTGAGGCATCCAGCTGAGGGACAGGTGGCAGTTGGCAAGGAATACCCAGTTACCCTGCAGGAGAGAGAGGGAAAATAAGTGTTACATTAATATGGCCAGCTGAGGGACAGGTGACAGTTGGCCAGGAATACCCAGTTACCCTGCAGGTGAGAGAGAGAGAGAAAATAAGTGTTACATTTATATGGACAGCTGAGGGACAGGTGGCAGTTGGCCAGGAATACCCAGTTACCCTGTGGTAATAAGTGTTACATTTATATGGACAGCTGAGGGACAGGTGGCAGTTGGCAAGGAATACCCAGTTACCCTGCATGAGAGACAGAAAGTAAGTGTTACATTTATATGGCCAGCTGAGGGACAGGTGGCAGTTGGCCAGGAATTCCCAGTTACCCTGCAGGAGAGAAAAGGGAAAATAAGTGTTACATTTATATGGCCTGTACTTATTTCACCTGTACTGAACTCTCTTACCCCCTCGTTGATCATTCTCATGGCTATGGGTGCCTAACCTGCCCTTGTTTTGAGCCCCTAATTGCATCTGTACTGACCTCTCTCACACCCTCCTTGATCATTCTATAGGCTATGGGTGCCTGACCTGCCCTAGTTTAGAGCCCCTATTTTCAACTGTGCTGACCTCTCTCACACCCTCCTTGATACTTCTTTTTGCAATGGGCCCCTGACCTGCCCTAGTTTAGAGCCCCTAATTTCACCTGTACTGACCTCTCTCACACCTTCCTTGAACATTTTTTTGGCAATGGGTCCCTGACCTGCCCTAGTTTAGAGCCCTAAATTTCACCTGTGCTGACCTCTCACACCCTCCTTGATTATTCTCATGGCTATGGGTGCCTGACCTGCCCTAGTTTAGAGACCCTAATTTCACCTGTACTGACCTCTCACACACCTTCCTTAATTATTCTCGTGGCTTTGGGCGCCTGACCTGCCCTAGTTTAGAGCCCCTAATTCACCCTGTACTGACCTCTCTCACACCTTCCTTGATCATTCTTGTGGCAATGGGCGCCTGACCTTGACCCAGTGACAGCGCGTGAAACCTCTGGGCCATACCACTCTGCTCTGCCAGCTGTAACAACCCACTGGTTGGGTCCTAAGAATAAAAAGCAAATAAACATTATTATTAAATGTAGAGTCCAAAGAATTATCAGAGAATAAATATTGTTATTAAATGTAGGTTTGTAAGAATAAATAGAGAATAATTATTATCATTACATGTAGTATAAATAGTGGCATACATATTGATAAACAAACAAAGTTAATAAATGAGCCAAACTCTGGTAAAACAAGACTTACCGGTAATGCATGTAAGACTTTTGTGCATTAAGTGTCGTCCCAAAAAGTCAGCATAGGCTAATAAGGGATGGCACTTTCTGCTTCAATGTCATTTTTTGAAAGATGTCTCTTCTAAACCAAAATCAAGTCTAGATAGAAAGTGTTGTCCCTGATTAGTCTGTGCAGACTGCACAGACTAATCTGGTATTACAGTTAACACTTATGCATTAAGCCCCTTTTTCCCAGAATGTGGTGCATACAATTAAAGTGAGTATATATTGTGGCATAAATATGAATAAGCAAACAAAGTTAATCCATATTGATGGATAAAAAAAGAGGGTGGCTAAAATTTAGAATGTTAAAAAACGACGGTACAAACTTGACACTTACCACCCCGGGTGAGAGCACAAAGATGAGCGGCGTCTTGGTACTCGAGTCCCCGACCACATGCTGCATGTCGAGCACGGGCGGCTCCACGAATCTCGAGCCCAGATTGTTGGTGATGAAAGAGGTGGCGCAGAACGAGACGCGGTCAGGTCTCAGGGAACGGATGATAAGCATCTTCTGCAGCTCGTTGCACGCATTGTCCCATTCACCTGAACCACAAATTGATAATTCCATTAGTTTAGTTTTAGCCTATTTACTTCAGCTCAATTGCATTTAAAGCCTAAGGCTCATTCAAATCCTCTTGATAATAGGCTATTTGCAAACAGCATAAAACCAGAACAGCCTGTGAGTAACTCGCAGTCTGTTCAGGTTTTATGCTGTTTGCTGCTAATCATGCAGTACCAAAGGATTGGAAATGAAGCCTTTAAAACTTGAATTTAGTATAAAGGTCTTAAATCAAATTTAACTTTTGTAAGGACTACAAATGCATCATAGACGTATCTAAGTGGTAAAGGGTTAACACAACAACAACACCTATCTCAGTCTCACCTGGCAGGGCTGTGTTCTCAGGCTCATTGGCCGTGTACCAGATGTTCCAGTCACGGGGGTACTGCTCGAACGACGTGATGATCCCGTGGAAGTTGGTCAGCTTCTCCAGCTCCGTGATGTTGTCCCAGGCAACGTCCGACAGCCAGCCCGAGCATGGGTTGTCCATCTGATTCTCCCTGTCAATAACCTGAGAAAAAATCAAGCAAGGTCACGGTCAGTTTTATACCCCCATCATTAATTAATGATTTAAAACCTATTAATTTTAGCTCTATTGCATCAAAAGCTCTAGGCTTATTGAAATGCTCTCTAGTCCATTTCCTGGTCCAAGAACCATAACTTTGGTAATTTTGAAGACAAAATAATCAATGGGCACTAACTCTGTAACTTTGAAGTGTCTGGTGTGATTTTATGTCAACAAACATTTGTAGAATATTTGTTGAAGATTCAAGATTGAAGTGCTTGACTCTATTAAATGGTTCTACCTACATGTTAGCCTTAAGTCTCACCAACCTTTCAACTATGGAGTTTTTCAATTACCAGACTCTATTGACAAGTTCTATCCATTTGTTAGACTTGAGTTTCAACACTCCACCTAGGAGTTTTTGAAGCGCTAGACTTAATTGACGAGTTCTACCCAATTGTACGACTCGAGTACTCACCACTCCGCCACGGAGGAAGAAGTTGTATTCGTCCATGTTGAGCTTGCCAGCGTGCTCGAGAATCTTTGCGCACATTTGGAACGAGAACAGCAGCTTGTGGCGCTCAAAAAGTCCACGACAGATGAACCTGTAATTGTAATCATACGAGAACTGGTTTAAAGCATCTTTCATATATAACTTGAATGCATCAACACAAATCATGTTCAGATGTTTTCTTAAGTCTCATAAAATCAATAGTTTATAATTTACATCTTTGAACATCCCAAATACAAACAAATGCTTTGAAATCTGGAGTAATTTTAAAATTTAAATTACAAAAACTGTCGTATATGCCAATGCCAATAAAAGTTTGGAAAATTCTGTATTAATAAATTGAAAAAAAAACACAACCACTAACTAACCAAATTTAAGGAGTTCCACCAAGAAATCTCACCTGTAGATGGCGTAGGTGTGGTGATCGTTGAGGTTCACGATTCTCTCCTCCAACTTTGCGCTGCGGGGCGACTTGTCAATGGATAGCTTGAACTGATCTATGTACGAGTCCAGAGAGAACTGGTACATGGGGTCTATGCGACCCATGTCGTTGAGCACAAAGAACAGGATGGAGGCCCTCTCAGCTGCCGGTCGGTATCCCTGAAAGGGCATAAATAGAGATTAAGTTGACATTTGACAACGGTGAAGAGGTTTTGAATTTAAACTTTATGTGTTCAATTTGAACCTTGCTCTGCGAAAACAGGGTTTAATGCATGTGCCTAGCCAAGTAAAAGTTTTGTCACAGGCAAGCCTATGCAGTCCACACAGGCTAATCAGGGAAAACACTTTTCACTTGTATTGTATTTTTTGTTTCAAGGAAGTCTCATCTTAGTGAAATTCCAGCTAAGGGGGGAAGTTTTCTATTTGATAAACCTGTGCTGACTGCACATGCTTATTTTGGACAACATTTTTTACACATACATTCAGCCTGGTTTACCAAGAGCGCAGCTTAATCGTTTTGAAGACCTGGGCTTTTATTTTTATTCAAATGGAAAACTTTAACCATTCATAGAAGTCCTTAAGTCTCTGGTTAATCTAGACTTTACTTTTGCTAAGAAAAGACTTCCTTTAAACAAGGCATTCCATAAATGTTTCCCGACTGCTCTGGCTCATCTGAGACAACATAATACACACATGTATTGTGCCCCATTTTCCCACGGCTAAGATTACTGTGAAACAGTGTTTTTTCCCACATTTTCCCACAGCAAGGCATAGTCTTTTTTTTCACATTTTGGAAATGTGGCCTTTCATTTGGGAAAAATCGTATTTTTACTTAAATTGGAAAGTTATTGATGTTGTTGTTTTGCTTACAAATGCTTCAAAAGAAGTGAGAATAAAAGTGTAACTATATTTACCAAGGTACCGCTTATAGAGCTGGATGGGAGATGAACTGAATATTGAAATCTAAATTATTTTTTTTATTTTTTGTTGTTTTTTTTGGGAGGGGACCTTCATTTGGCAATTATTAAATCTAATTTGGGAAAAATATATACTTTTTTCCATTGGGAATGGTATTCGGCCCCGTATTTGAAAAAAAAACACTGTTAAATACCTACCTCTCTGGCAGCGTCAATTTTGACCTCCGTCTGCTCTGAGATCTGTAGCTGCTCCGAGACCTCCTGGGATGTCACCTTGGAGGCCTGCAGCGTGTTCACCAGCTGCTCGTCATCTAGCAGGGAACCCTTGGTCTCGTTCAGCAACCTGGACAATAGGATAAATGTTTTGGTTTATCTTTCAATAAAATAGGTAATATGGTGTCCGCCTAGCAACCAGAAGGTCACAGGTTTGAGCCAGGAAACGGACTCAAGAGTGTTTCAGTAAGCCTTATGCTTTTAATCAAATTGAGCTGAACTAAATAGGTTTCAACTAACAAAATAAGGTTCAATCAACACTGTGAGAGCTAGTAAACGGACTTGAGAGTGTTTCAGTAAGCCTTATGCTTTTAATCAAATTGAGCTCAAAAAAAAGGTTTAAACAAACACAATAGGCAATACTAGAGTATGATTAGTTCAACACTTCAACGATGTGGAAAAGAGAGTATTTGTTTATCATTCAGGAGTGCTTACCCCCAAGAAGGGACCCCTTTGTGTTCAGCAACTTGCCAATGGATAATAGCAAATATTAAATAGATTATTATAGAACAAAATGGCAAAAATAAAAGAGTTTTGATGTTTCATTCTTCAAGACCTTACCATTTATCAAATAGTGAACTTATTGTCTTGCATACGAAATTCACTTTATTTGTGTTGATTATCATTCATCAAATTGGGAAACAGTCTCCTCAATGACATAAACATGGTGCCCGTCTAGCAACTGGAAGGTCATGGGTTCAATCCCCACTATGGGAGCGTTCTTTCAATCTTTCCCTAAAACACCCTGTACTGGTTCTACCGAGAAAATTGGGTTGAGGGTGTTCTTTGATGAGACTCAGGCTTTCAATTCAATTGAGCAAAAATATATAGATTTAACCCTTTCCAACTAAGAAGTAAAGTGAAAATAGCTATGTGCAAACAGCATAAAACCAGAACAGCCTGCACGTTACTCACAGGCTATTAAGGTTTTATGCCATTTGCTGCTCATCAGTATCTAAGGTTTGGAGATAAAGCCTTAAAAACCTGAATCTAGTAAGAAAGGTCTTAAATTAAATATAACTTTCTAAGGAACTACAAACACGTCGAAATATGTATCTAAGTGGTAAAGGGTTAAACTATAAAACAGTGACTGGTTCTCCCCGTGCCCTACCGTAGAATCTCGTCCTCAAGTTCCACCAGTTTCTTCTTGCCGTCTGCAATGCTCCTCACAAGGCTGTCCTTCTTCTCCTCCAGATCTGGCCTCTCCTTACCAACAACGATACCCAGCAGCTGGGCCTCCAGACCTATAATAATAAGAAGAATAATTATTTTTAAATGTGTACTGGGAAAACAAGCAAATTCGTTGAATTGATATCCCCAGCCAATATGCTTCTGGACACTCATACCAAGTTTCAATGAAATCCGCCAAAGCACTTCCAACATATGGCTCCGGACACACAATTATTTTTTTTGTTCAAAATACAAAGGGCCATAACTCTTTTATTAACAGATGGTGTACAATGTCATTTGGCGTGCATCATCCTCTTATCCACATATATACTCATACCAAGTTTCAATGAGATCCGCTAAAGCACTTCCAGGATATGGCTTCGGACACAAAAGTGCCAGCTGGACGGACCGAAAGACGGACGGATGTACAAAGCCAAAACAATATCCCTCTGCCTATGGCGGGGGATATAAAGGCGTAATGCATGTGCTTAGAGTGTTGTTCCAGATAAGCCTGTGCATACAACCCTTTCTGATTTTATAGTAATATGGTTAAGACCCAAATTATGTGGTATAAAGGTATTAAAAATTCAAGAGTTGAATCATTTTTATTCTAGGGATCTGTGTGTGTGTCTGTTCAACAAACAATGATTTGACAAGCACTGTCTTCCATAAAAAACAATATAAAGAAGTGAAACTCCAGTTGCTCCAGCAGTATTCCTAATATACACAGGTTTGTGGTCCTTTATTTACGGCAAGTAAACCATTGCCAAAACAGTATGGCACAATACAATTATTTCTCTTAACAATCTCAGCTTACCTTGCTCTTTCACGGCAAAGTTTACTATGGTGGTCTTGGTGGAGATCTCTGGCGTGTAGTGCGGATTGCTCAGCTTGGTCGTGATGTAGAACCGGAACTCCGGGTTGTACTCAATCTCCTTGTCTCCGATACGGATCATGTACGCACCACCTGCCGGGAGGAACAAGATATTTGGTTCAATTTGATATAAATGAGCTGCGCTCTTGGGAAAACAGGGCTAAATTCATTGCGTAGTGTCATCCGAGATTAGCTTGTGCAGTCTGCACAGGCTAATCAGGGATGACGCTTTCTGCCTAGACCAAATTAATTTTAGAGGATACTTCTTTTAAACGCCTCCAGTACATCGAAAGCAATCAAGAGTCAAAATTGATGAGGACTGGATGAAAAGTGCTGTCTAAAAGAGCAGAAACTGTTGAGGCAAATTTTAAATAAATGATGTGTCTTAATTCTGCAGTTCCTAGGGTTAAGCAATGCGTGTAATACATGGAAGAGAACGGTAAGAGCCAAGAATGTTTCATCCAAGGGAGCTAAAGCCTCCTTACCAATCTTCATGAGAGATTTTTTTAGGACTGTGTTGAGGGAGAGGTCTAGACTTTCCTGTACATTCTTTATTATCATAAATAGCCCACAGCTTACTAGTTTGGTTTAAGAATAATGTTCATTTGTTTTATTGTTGTTGTTTTTTAACATTTTAAGAAAAAGTTTAGCCGATTTGTTGTGATCATTTAAACAATACACACTTTCATTTAAGGTAGGAAAGACTTACAAAAAATACATTAATTCTTGTTAACTATTCCTTCCTAACACTTCTTACCAATCTTCATGAGAGATTTATTGAGGACGGGGTCCAGGGAGGGATCCAGGCGTTCCTGTACGTTCTGCAGAAGAACAGGGAGCCCAAACTGGATGGCCCCTTCCAGGGTCCGCATGTAGTCCGTCTGCTGCAGGTCAATCACCTTCAGGTTCTGGGGACAGGAAAATTTTATTAAAATCAATACAAAACAAAACACAGATCCTTGCAAAAACATATGTATTCACTAAGACAAACAAACTCTCAAATGTCAACCACAAAACACAGCTATGCCAAAAATAACCAAGATACTGACTAAATTAAATAAATGGCATTGCCAAAAAATCATGTTTTCAATGCTTTGCCAATTGATAAAGTTTAATTTAATTAACTGTGCTTTCTTTCACCAGCTACGTCTTCACTTTAGCCAGGCTCGCTAACGCACGCATGCAGGCATAACACGCCATATTTCTGCTCAATACCTATTTAAAACACTGGTTCTTGAGCAGAAAGAGTTTTTAAACTACTTTAGTAGTGACCTTGACCCAATTACCAGCCCCCAAATGGAATGCCACAAAATGTATGTGCACTAACTACATCCAAACTAAAGTTGTTGTTTTTCTCTTTTTATTTGACCTTGACACATGACTGTAACCAAACTGGCAGAAAATGCCCAAGTTAGATCTTGATTGACCAAAGTTGGTGCATACAAACTAAGTTATTGACAGAAACAGCATATTTCACTCCGCCCCAAGCTCAAAACCTGGCAAGCCATTTGCCAATCTAATAAACTAGAATTTATAACTTCATTGAGAACCTGGTTAAAACACATATTGACCCACAGAACAGACTGTGACCATATAAACCCCCCCAAAAAAACCTGTATCAGAAATAGGCACTTGACCCTTTGTACAATTTTTTTTATCCCTTTCTTACTCAAAAGCAAAGTGAAAATAGCAATTGCAAACAGCATAAAACCAGAACAGCCTGAGAGTAACTTGCACTCTGCTCAGGTTTTATGCTGTTTGCTGCTCATCAGTATCTAAGGTTTGGAGTTGAAGCCTTAAAAACTTGAATCTAGTAAGAAAGGTCTTAAATTAAATATAACTTTCTAAGGGACTACAAATGCGTCAAAATAAGTATCTAAGTGGTAAAGGGATAAGACTGATGACTTCAGTAAGTGGATAAGTGTTATGCTATGGCCAGTAATTTCAATTAGCTTGTGTGTTGGAATGTTGGCCATTATCAACAGTTTGAATCAGACACTGAGGAGAAAGGCCGTAAAGTGAATTTAGTTTCAACCTTTTTACTTTAGCTTGATTGCATCGAAAACCTCAGTTTCTTGAAACTCTCTCGAGTCCATTTCCTGGGACTAGAACCAGTACTTGGCTATTCAGGGGGAGGGGGCTAAACAATGCACCCACAGTGGCAATCCAACACGTGACCTCCTGTTTGCTAGGCAGACACCACATCCAATTCACCACAGGACAAAGAGAATATTATGACCAATTCTAACTCAAGTTATGGCTGGCTGGGGATCAAACCTGCGATCCTCAGGTTTACGGTCCAGCACTCTCCCAACTGAGCTAGGCGGCCCAATATATATGACATGTCTAGACTTCATTATAAATATCAGCAAGAGTTGTTACACAAAGATATTGACTTGCTGTAAAACATGAAGCTGAATGTTGTGCAGGCATTTTATATAGAGAAAACTTTAGTGAAGGGTATAACAAAACATTAAGATATATTAAGGCATATATTCAGACATATATATATTCACACTCGTGATACAAAAAACAGAAACTTGTGTACATTAATTATGTTCAATTGATATTTTACTGAATTTCAAATACAAAAATACAGTATACCTAGTTGTTCATGGAAAATGACAAATAATTATAATGATTACACCTCAGGTACAACATTTGACAACAGTTTGTTTTTTCCTTACATTGAAAGGATTCCCTTCTCGTAAACTAAGCTAAAAGGGGTAAATTATATATACCATTAATTAAAACGAACTTATAAATTAATTTTTAAATTCTATTATATTTGAAAAAAAACATTTCAATACTTTTTTAAACAAACATGACTTAAACTACAGCCCTGCTCTCTCAGTTATGTTTGAGTTATTTCAGACAGCAATTTATGGATTACTGGGAATGAAAAAGCGTCTCTACACTTAACAGTGATGAAATACTAGAAGTTCCAATTTTATCACTAGAGAACTGTGGAAGCAGTATTTTGCAATACTGCAAATATTTAATGCAGATTGCTGCACCAACAGACTCACCTATTTACTTCCATCTACGCTCTCTGAAAACTTAATTTGTGGGATTAAAATAAAAACTGAGTTCCATTCAATTGTTAAAACCTAGTAGCTTTGTGTAGGGAAGCATAATGACATTATGAATACTATAAAAAGAGTGAGCCTCGTTTGGAGAAAAACTGGTCTAAATGCATGTGCTTAAAGTCTACACAGTCTTTTCAGGGACGACACTTTCCGCCTAAACTAGTGATCATTTAGAAGAGACGTCCTTAAAATGTTTTTGTATAAGAATAATATTATAAGTGATAAAATAACAAATAAAAATTTTCCACTGTACCCGTGAGGCCTCCATGTTTTTGATCCACTTGATTGCCTGCCCCTGTGGGTCCACCATGAGGGGCCAGCGACTGGCACTCGTCACTATGACACCGTTCTCCGTGGAGAAGCTGTCGCTAGGCAACCCCTGGATGTTCCAGTCACGGACATTCGTCGGCTTGGCCATGAACTTGCAGAAATCAAATCCTGGGTCACATGGTACACCAAGTTTCTTCACCTAGGTTTGGAAACAAATATACTGTACTTTACATTGTATATCAAGCAAACCATGTATAACGTCCAACCATGTATAATGTGCAACCATGTATAACACCCAACCATGTATAATAACCAACAATGTTTAACGACAAACCATGTATAATGCTCAATCATGTATAACGCGAAACCATGTATAACACCCAACCATGTATAACACCCAATCATGTACAATGCTAATCATGTTTAACACACAACCATGTATAATGTCCAACCATGTATAATGCACAACCATGTATAATGCACCATGTATAATGCACAACCATGTATAACGCACAACCATGTATAACGCACAACCATGTATAATGCCCAACCATGTATAATGCCCAACCATGTATAACACCCAACCATGTTTAACGTGCAACCATGAATAATGTGCAACCATGTATAGTGTGCAACCATGTATAGCGCACAACCATGTATAACGCCCAACCATGTATAACGCACAACCATGTATAACGTGCAAACATGTATAATGTGCAACCATGTATAACGCACAACCATGTATTACGCCAATCATGTATAATGCCCAACCATGTATAACGCACAATCATGTATAACGCACAATCATGTATAACACCCAACCATGTTTAACGCCAACCATGTGTAATGCGAAACCATGTATAACACCCAACAGATATTTAAATGCCAAAATGAAGAGAATGAACATGATACATTTTTCACAAGTTAGCAGCCAGAATGGCTTACGCGCACCAATTATTTAAATTGAATCTTGGGGGTCTAACAATGCGCATAATACATGGTAATGTACAATAGTAGATGTAGACTGTTAAGCAAAATTATTCTATGATTTACAGAGCAGACTAATGAAATAAAACATTACGGAAATATAAGAAAATAGAAACACAAAATTTGCTATTTATGCTGATTGATTTATCCTTATTTACATAATTATTTCCTTACCTCCGCTAGCCAGACTTTCTGCACCAGTTCGTCACGGTAGTTTGACAGGAAGGGTCCGATGTAGGACATAAAGGCGGCCGCTATGAGACAGTCTCCAATGAGGAAACCCAGTCGTTCCTCCAAGTCTTTCACAGTCTGCTCCCAGCGTACCCTCTCGCCAGCAAGGCCTGTAAATATTGGGAGTCCATTACTGTTTTGCATAAATGTTTGTTTGGCTGTTTGTATTAATGTTGTTGTTTTTGTATTAATGTTAATTTGGTTGTTTGTATTAATGCTTCTTTGGTTATTTCTATTAATGTTTGTTTAAATGTTTGTATTAATATTTGTTTGGTTGTCTATAGTAATGTTTGTTTGGTTGTTTGATTCATGTTTGTTTGGTTGCTCGTATTAATGTTTGCTTATAAAATAATTATTCATGTAAACTGAAATTTTTATATTTCTGTATTCCTTATTCAGGAAACAAGAAAAACTATTTATACTTAAACAGAGAAAATAATAAATAAACAGTTAACCACCAATATTTCTGTATAAACTATCGGAAAAACTTAAAATAAATTAACGGCAAATGGTCTATACACCAAAAGTAATACATTTATAAATTTTGCTACTGATACTGTTAAACACCGATATTAAACCACTTAAATTTTCCTTCTAAAAAATTGGCAGCAAAATGTCCATACCTGATACCAGTTTAGCGGCCCTGTCCAACATGAGTTCGGTGTGTGCAGCCTTCCTCTTGAGCTCCTCTTTCTGGTCCTGTTTCTCCTGGTACTGCTTCTGCAGTTCAGCCATCTTGGACTCAACCTGGACATGGTAGGAAGCTATTATGATTCGAGCCATGCATGTGTGTAAAATCTTGTCCTAGATTAGCCTGTGCAGTCCACATATACTAATCTGGGACGACACCTTTGGCCTAAACTGGATTTTTGCTAAGAAGTGACTTCCTTTTAACCAAAAATACAACTAAAATGGAAAGTGTTGTCCCTGATAAGCTAGCGAAGTCCACATATACTAATCCAGGACGACACTTTTGGCCTAAACTGGATTTTCGCTAAAAAGAGACTTCCTTTAAACCAAAAATACAACAAAAGTGGAAAGTGTTGTGCCAAATTAGACCAAGTTTTGCTAGAGTGAGACTTGTATGATTTTCATCATGACAACACTTCCTCTCAGTGCAAATTTTTATTCAAATCAGCAATCCCCTACCAACTGAGCTAGGCTGCCAAGTGACCAGGGGTGATACAATTTAAACATGATTTTCCTCATGACACTCTCTTGGATTTAAAGCTTATTTTAGCTAGATTTTATTAAAATCACTTGACTTTTTTAGGCATTATTGAGGGGAAAAACGAGTAATCTGTGTAAAGACTGGGTGGTATGAACAAATTATATACAAACACATGTACAAACTTACCTCAGCAAGTTTGGCTTTTGCATCACTGAGCGCGTCCTGTTTCTCTTTCAGTTGAGACATGGCCGCATTCAATCGTTGTTTCTTAGGCTCAACAACGCGATAGATCCGTCCGTACACCTCCATAGCGCGGACCCACATGCACAGCGACTTGGCTGCTGAGGAGACTCGCCCTATGATCTCTGGTTGAAAGTCCGTCTGGGCTACGTACTGCCCAATTTTCTTGAGGACTCGGTCAGTGATGTTGTCCTTGTCAAAGTCCATGAGCTGCTTCAAGAAATTCTGGTCACCTGTATGAGTAAGCTATTTATGAATATTCTTTACAAAATTCTTAATCCTGTGTTATCATTTATTAAAAGTAGTTGTTTTTTTTATAGATTATCACAATTAGGATGAGTATGATTTTTTTTTTAATTCTTTACAAAATTCTTAATCGTGTGTTTTCATTTATTAAAAGTAGTTTTAATTGTTTATCACAAAGTATGAGAATGCTATCTTTGAATATAATCTTTAAAAAATTCTTAATAGTGTGATTTCATTTATTAAAAGTTACACGTTTAATTGTTTATCACAAAGTATGAGTATGCCATTTTTGAATATTCTTTACAAAATTCTTAATCCTGTTTATTAAAAGTAGTTTTATAGATTATCACAAGTTATGAGCATGCTATCCTTGAATATAACAATCATGTATCATCATAGAATGTTCATAATCATATGTTATCATTGAATATCTTTTATATATCATTGAATATTCTTTATATATCATTGAATATATTTTATATATCATTGAATATCCTTTATATATCATTGAATATCCTTTACATATCATTGAATATCCTTTATATATCATTGAATATCCTTTATATATCATTGAATATCCTTTATTTATCATTAAATATCCTTTATATACCATTGAATATCCTTTATAAGTAATTGTCACCATTTAAAATTTATTGGTATATTCATTACCAAAACAATTCAAATTAATTCAGAAATAATTGACTTAATGAATACAAGTATCCGTGTACACATAATTATCATATATGTTTAGTTCTAACCCTCACACACATAAATATCTGTGGTATAAGTGACAAAACAATGGAAAGGGTAACATACACCAGAACAAACAAAGCTCCACTTACCAATGATGATATAAAATAACCCAGAAAATCTGTATTCTACATTTATACTTAGTGCCATAAAATGATGTTCAACATATGTTTTGTTCATTTAATTTGCCATGTTTAACCTTCAATGAATGGTGCCAAAAAAAAAACTTAAATAAAAATGAATCCCACTTTTCTGGGTTTTTTTCATTCAAATCGGGTCCAGTAATTGGCCCAATTCCCAATGGCAAAAAGAATATGTTTTTACCAAACAGGAGCTAAAAATTCCCAATGGAAGATTTTTTTTTTTGATCTAAATATTTTGTTCAACTCCCATCCATATAACTAAGTTCAACCTTAGTAAATATAATACTGAAAACACTTGTTTTCTCAATTTTGAAGTCAAAACGCTGCTTATTTTCCCAATCCAAAGGGACCCCGCCCCATTCCCAAAATGGTGAAAAAACCCACTGCTCTTGGAAAACAGGGCTTAATAAACATGCATAAAGTTTTGTCCAACATTAGGCAAATCTTGGCTGATACATGTACATTACGCCTAGAGTGGATTCTAGAGTGGATTTTTTTTACAAAGAGACTTCATTTTTACAACAAATACCATAAAAGTGGAAAGTGCCCTGATTAGCATTTGGAGACTGCACAGACTTATCTGGGACAACACTTTAAAATGCGTTAAGCCCAGTTTTGTCAAGAAAAACTCCCAAATGATGAACAGCAGTATATTTGTTCATTTAATTTTTCTATGTTTGACCTTTACTCAATAGTTAAAAAAATCCACATAAATAAAAAAATCATATTTGTTGCCAAAACAAGGATACCCTCAAGGATTAAAAAAAACACCTTAATTTTGAATGTTCTTTTTTTCATATCGGCTATGTAACAAACCAAGCTGTCGTTTTGACTCCGCCCAAGTGGGTTCCTGTCCCCGTAAAATCATGACGGCTTCCATAACCTTCTCGACCAACACTGGCGGTCGTCCGTATGACTTGATTTCCGTCATATCCTTCTTGTTCAAAGATTCTAAGGCCTGATGGGTATCAAACGAACATTGTGAGATTCAGTCAAGCCATGTTTGTTTTTTGTACTTAATAAAGCCATTCCCTGGTAAAATGGGGCTTATTGCATGTACGTAAAGTGTCGTTCAAGATTAGCCTGTGATATCCACACAGGGTAATCAGGGACAAAACTTTCTGCCTAAACTGGATTTTTGCTGAGAAGAGACTTCCTTTGAAAAGCAGAAAGTGGGATCCCTGATTAGACTGTGCAGACTAAACAGGCTTATCTGGGACGACACTTTACGCTCATGCATTAAGCCCAGTTTTCCCACAGCCAGTCTCATTCATTTTTGTAACAGGTTAAACCTACCGTTTGTTTTCCAGCAAATAGACCTACAGTAAATGTGTGTACAATTGGCAATGGTTCCTTGTTTATAAAGATCTATGTTTTCATGTAAGAGTCTTAATTTGTTGTTGATGATGTAATTACCAGTTCTTAACTTAGAAATTTATGGTTGTTTATTTTTCATTTCAAATAATGTTTAAGGTAAGCAAGAAGTAACAATTCATTTAAAATCTGAACTGATTGTTTTTAATTTAGTGTATGATTACATTAAGTGTATGTTCAATATCTTTGTTTTGTATATAAAAACATTATGGCATTAAATATGACAATTGTTAGCATATTTCAGACATTTATAAAAAGGAAACCATTACCAATTTTGCTGTGAAATAACTTAAGAAACAAGAAATTTAACAGTTAGTGTTAGTAACAAATTGGTTTTGCAATAAACAATAACACCCCTTCAAACTGTGTATACAAAAAGCAAAATAAAAACAACATAAGAACTCGGCCATTCACAAAATAATGATTTCAAATGTTAACACAAAATACCCAAGATGATGTTATTTTTAAAAACATCTATAACTGACAACAATATTAAATTTAATGTAAATTTTCAAGTCAAATAATATGACAATTGTGTTATTTTATTTTGTGATAAATGCCAAGTTCTCTCTGCGTAAAACTAAACAAGAAGGCCACAGTCCAATGCAAAAAGTAACAACAAAAAAACAAGAGGGCCATGATATCCTTATAGCGCTCCTCCAAATTCAAGGGTACAACAATTAGTATATATTTAACCTGGTGTTCTTGTATTGACTTCAGTTGTAAGTAAAATATTCAGGCTAATTTTCTCAATATTAAGGTCACAAAAAGGCACTCATTTAAAGTGGGAGAAGTAATTTTGAAGAAAAACCTTTTGACTGAGTTTTCATCGAGATTTAATCATAAATGGGGCTTTTAATGTGGTAAAGAGGTTTTTCAAGGACTTGACCCAATAACCTATTTTTTTACTACACTCAACCCAGATTCTAAATTTGCCTAGATATTGTCAAGATGAACATTCCTTAAATGCTTTATCAAGATTAGATGGTAAATATGGCCTATAGAGTGGAAAAAAGGGTAAAGGTTGACACCGCATGACACACAACGGACGCCTGGCATTGACTGAACACAATTGCTCCCCTTAACAACTTTGTGCTCAGGTGAGCTTTAAATACCACACATTTACATTATTTAATATCTGTATGTCAATTCTATTATCAATTTCAAATTTAATAATGAAAAATAAATTAAAGAATGGTTAAACATATATAGTTATTTTCTTTTTGTATTGTACTGTGACCAAAAACAATGTCTGTATAAAGATGATGTTTGATTGGTTCATCGTAAAATGTGTTTGCTAAAAATGCTGTTTTCTCTGGGACAAAAATGCAAATCATTATTCTATAAAGCTCAAACAACATTTGTCACTACATTAACATACAAATCTGTGTCTGTCAAAAATATTGCCACCATAAACAAAAGTTGAAACCTTTAAGCATCTTTATATCTATACTAATTAATTAATGAAATTATTAATTTCTTGAATTCATATAGATCTAGATGTACATAATTAATATATAATTATATTACAAAGCCACCCATTGTTAGATAAACAACAATTCCGATGCTTGAAGATTTCAACTTAAACATGAAGCTCAGTATTATATGAAGTAAAAATAAAACTACCGGTACAAACTCTAAATAGACCTGTGATTTTGCATGATTTATTTGTAAATAACTGCGTTTGAGCTTAAATGGGCATATAGACAGCTATTAAAATATTACATTACTAAATAAGATTAATATGTTCAGTATTTAAAAAAAGGTACATTTTTTTCTATTAAGAAAAAAAATTATCCCTAGAACATTTCATGAAAAGTGAAAAACAATTTGTGTTTGAATTATTTGAAAAAATGTTGATATGCAGATTTAACTTAAAAGAGGAAATATCTGGAAAAATATATTACATATTTGATGCTTTATTTAAACTTCACATAAAGACCTTGCATCAGAAGCACAAGATAGTGTCACCAAGAAACAATTGAAGCTGCAAAACAAAAGCATCTGGGTAAAAACCAAAAAATACAACTTGGGGGTCATAAACATACACTCTCTGATTAAAAATGCCACACCAGATGACAAGTGCGTGAAGCCCCAACCACCGGCGTGTAAAATCGTGAGACTGGGTGGGGTGGGAGGATAAAAACCAACACAAAAGCCAACAAAAACATGGAAAAAGGGTAAACACGTCTCCGTAACCCAAGCATTGTGAATTACCGAGCTGTCGTTTGGCTTCGGACCATGTGGGGTCCTGACCGCGCAAGATCATAACCGCTTCCATGACCTTTTCAACAAGGGTCGGGGGTTTTGCATACGATTTGATTTCAGTCATGTCCTTCTTGTTCAAGGATTCTAAGGCCTGTTTATGCACAATGTACGAAATTGTAAAAACTGCCGAACATACACTTTCTGGTTTAAATAGTTGTTGCAATAGCATACTAAAAGGAACTTTAAATCAGATGTTTCCCTGTGAATAAAAAGGTAAATTAAAACATACTTCAAAGCTTGAGCCTCGCACAATTTATATTTTTCTCAACCCTTTACCACTTAGGTACGTATTTTACCACTTACCGGTAGATACGTACTCAGGGGTGTCAATTGTCCCAAATTTGAAATCCGGAAAATTAAGCCGTAGGATAAAGGGAAGAGAGGGCCCAACCCCCCGAGCCCTAGCTTATTGTCCTTTTTTTTAATAGTCTTTCTAGGTGCAATTTCTGGTAAGTACAATGCGAAATATTATAAACCAAACCATCCGTAACACCGCAGGTGTAATTGTCATTCTAAACAAATGATAATAAGAACTTCGAAATAATATTAAAATCGACAAACCAGCGTATCCGAAAACGACTGTCCGAAAACATGTCGCGATACATCATTTGCAAATGAAATGAAATGTGCATATCGTTTGACTGCAGAAAATGAAAACCAGTAACCAGTAACCTAGCAAATACGCAGTCAATATATAATTTCATTAACATATTGTTTTAAAATATGATTTTGCAGTTCTTTACTTAGCCAGTTACTGCTCAAGTCAGTGCAAGCCGCTTACCAATCAGAAATCAATTAATAAAATCGGTACCAAGCGCAAATGTCCGGAATGCAGACGATGCTATAACAATATTCGTTCTGAAATGATGCCGCACTAAAAGAATGTTGTCCCTTCCCCCACCCGCCTTAAACAAACTCATCCGATTTACATTCACCTCAAAATCAACCATGGACGGCTCAAATCCGGATTTCCGGAATAATCCGGAAAATTGACACCCCTGGTACTTTACCACTTAGATATGTATTTTACCAATTTTAAAGAAGTGAAACTCCAGTTGCTCAAGCAGTATTGCATTCCTAATATACACAGGTTTGTGGTCCTTTATTTACGGCAAGTAAACCATTGCCAAAACAGTATGGCACAATACAATTATTTCCCTTAACAATCTCAGCTTACCTTGCTCTTTCACGGCAAAGTTTACTATGGTGGTCTTGGTGGAGATCTCTGGCGTGTAGTGCGGATTGCTCAGCTTGGTCCTGATGTAGAACCGGAACTCCGGGTTGTACTCAATCTCCTTGTCTCCGATACAGATCATGTAAGCACCACCTGCCGGGAGGAACAAGATATTTGGTTCAATTTGATATAAATGAGAAAACAGGGCTAAATTTATTGCGTAGTGTCATCCGAGATCAGCTTGTGCAGTCTGCACAGGCTAATCAGGGATGACGCTTTCTGCCTAGACCAAATTAATTTTAGAGGATACTTCTTTTAAACGCCTCCAGTACATCAAAAGCAATCAAAAGAGTCAAAATTGATGAGGACTGGATGAAAAGTGCTGTCTAAAAGAGCAGAAACTGTTGAGGCAAATTTTAAATAAATGAAGTGTCGTAATTTCTAGATTGTGAAACAGTAACCATTAAAGTCTTCTCAACTAACTTGTATAATTGGTACCAGAGTGTCTTGAGAAGACCGGGTTTAATGCATGTGCGTAAATGATTGTGACAGGTTAGCCTGAGCGGTCAATGTCCTTGCATAAAAGAGCCATCAAGGTAAGTGGATATGCTGTTTGTGTCGCTTCACAAGCTTGCCCACAAGCAACTTTCAACACAAGACACCATGAACTGGTTCAACCTGAAGGACTGGAAGGACTCTCAGTAATCCTTAGGTCTTGTAAGCAATGAAGATAATTTAGTGAAGTATACAGCTTATGTAAATAAATGGCTTTCTATTTGGCTTGATGCATTCTGTTTGCATAAAATACCCTGTTTACCTCAGTACCTTAACGTCGATGCAGTATCTCTGGACTAGCTGCATGTCGAAGGCGATGGGCTCGATGTAGTAACGGTGGTTGTCCCACTCACACTTGATCAGGCCGGCGGATGAGAGAATTTACTGGGCTTTCGTCAACTTTTGAATTTGAAAAAAAGACGTTGGAAAATCCTCATTTCCTGGGCTCAGATTTTTGAAATGTTCCCATTTTCGTGTTACCGTACCAAGTATTCCTTGCAGAAGTATGCCCCGAAATGTTAATTTTACAAGTTGGTGTGCGTTATACATTGATACAACGCTAGTCTGACTGCTAATTGTGAAAAATTCATTGTGTAATCGAAACTGTTCCTGATGGGCGCCATGCTTGTTGTTGTTGTATGCGCGGGAAAACGCGCCGTAGCGAAAAGTAGAATTTACTACCCACAAGAAACTCGTCCAGTCTGGTTCCCACCTCGCAGAGCCTGGGTCCCGCCGTCAAAATAGCGAATGCTACAGCGGGTACGACTACGAGGGGAGTTTGTGCTAATGATTTTTTCGCACACTATGGTCGTCTTTTTTATGTTTGCTTAGTATGTGTGACCTACAGCATGTATTTGCTGATAGTTGGCAATAATTGGTGACCTTCAGCGATAAACTATAGTATGCCAGCAATTGAAGAAGATGGGAGAAAGGCGTTTACCGGCACAAATGAATGTCGAGTATCCGTATCACGTCTTTAATTTCTTCAAACATCACATCTTTTTCCACAAATGATGAAAGTGCGCAATTTTCGTGCAAACGCCAACAGGCTCTTGTTGCAACAGTTGCTGCCATTGGCTGCTTTTCTAGGTGAAAATCCTTTGCTTAAAGTTCCACTTTCACTTTCATTTCTAATTTCAATTTCATTCGGATCTCTGCCGGGTACCAAACAAAAGAAGCAATTATGGAAAGTAGTTCCAACATGAGTTAGTGTTGCCTGTTTACTTATTGGTAACTGAAAGGAGACATAATGTGCATAAAATGCATAAATGTATGTTAAATGCAATATGCAGTAAAATGCGAGTACTAGTTGCACCATTGGCATGCAGCGTACGCCTTAGTGTCTGGGCATGCGCGTATGGTGCGTTTAGTATGTAAATTTTGGTAAAACACACAGACATATATACATACATGTACATATATCTCCTTCAGCACGTGGTGATTGTGAAAAGTAGTGCCTATTAATCAAGAGGTCTCTTTCTCTTGTACGAAAAGCCATTTCGCGATCGTCCCTTTCCTTTTGAGTTTTTTTTTACTGTATGCTTGTTCTGCAACATTTGTGCTGTCATTGGGGGCTTCGTTGAAAGATAACGTTTGTGGCGCGTTTTTAGCAGTATTGTGTTTGTGTTTTTGTCGAAATGTCACTGCCGAAACCACGAGGGCTCTAGCATTATGGCAATTTTCTTCAAAGTTGCACGACCCATTTACAACGTTCGGAATAAGACATTCATCTTTTACCTGATACAAGTACTAGCCCTGCACACTCTGATGTAAAGACATGACAGGAAAAATGCCGTACACGTTGGCCGTTCAATTATGAGAGCCCTTTAGGGAATCGGGAACTATAATCTCGACCAGCCAAGCAGCCTCACATTGTATATTGACCGAAGCCGAAGGCTGAGCTCCGCATACAGATTGAGGCTGTCTGACTGGTCACTATTAAGGCTGAGCTCCGCATACAGTTTGAGACTGCCTGGCCGGTCATTTTTTTGCAGTTGGACCCAAAGTAGGTTTTCTACCGAAACTGTTCGTCCAGTGTATCGATCAGTGTATTATCAACGATTTTAGCATCAAACAATGTTTCAATGTTTCAAAGTTCACACTGATAACTTCGTCCGTAACTAACGGCCGCACTGTAGAAAATTAGGCCAAGATTCACACCGTTCGGCGAACCTATTTCGCTTTTCGAGTTATTTAAAACTCGAAACACCTGCATTAGATATGAGTCGCATAATGGGGAAAACCGGGCTTTATGCATGTGCGTAAAGCGTCGTCCCAGATTATTCTGTGCAAACCGCTCATGCATTAAGCCATGTTTTCCTTTCATGCGACCCTATTATATCTATATCTCAGCTGTCACGAAATGCTTATCCTGTTCAGTAAGTACTGCATCAGCACAATTCATTTGAAAGACAAAATGAGCCTCGCTATGGGAAAAAAAGGCATGTGCATGTCCTTTCAGCGCAGTGGTTGGTATACACGCTTCTCACCAAGGCGATCCGGGTTCAATCCCAGACTCATTTTTGGCATAACGCGAGTAATTTAGTATCTTTACTACAGTGTTAACGTTTTTTTTATAATGCAAAACTGTTTGATAGAATTAAGAACATGATATTGAAGCGATATATGCGGAATGTTATGTCCGTATCATTTGAACCATAACCTTGTTTGAAAGTTAAAAAAAAATACTTTAGAATTAAACAAACAGATGTTTAAATCTATATGCCTATGACCACGCTGATCACGAATTCGTTGGAAATTTTAAAATATCTAAAGCCGTTCAAACGTTATCCATTTAAAAAAAAAAAAGAAAAAATACATATGTATCACATAATACAAAAATTTTTTTTTTTTAAATAAACATAAACAGTTTATAGTGTTGTTTAAAAGTTTGAAAAAAAAATGAAAAAAAAAAAGAAAAAAGTTATCATCAAAACATATTTTGCATTAAGCACCCTTTTCATAGACCGTCCCATTTACGTGCACAATTGAAATACGCTCGCTCGCTCTCTCGTTCGCTCCATCGAAATCAAACAATAAGATAGTGAAATCCATACGAATTTGACTCGCTGATCCGAATCCG